>NC_025997.2:21716919-21781964 GCF_000442705.2 Elaeis guineensis
CTTTATCATAAACGACCTTTTGATTATCAAGTATCATTTAAAGTTTATTTAAACTTAGAGTGAACTTTTCTACCATAGGTTTTAACTTAGCAATTTCATTTTTCAAGTTCAAATTTTCTTGTGTCAAGACCAATTTTTTATTTGAAATAATCTCATTTTTTTAGTAAAGATTGATTTTTTGATTTCAATTCTTTATTCTTTATCCCTAACTTCTTTAGATCATTAACTAGATCATAAAATACTTTTTGAAATTTTTCAAAAGTAAAGTCATTAGGAGTTTCAGTGTTTACCTCATTTTCATGTGCCATAAGGCACAAGTTGGCTTGTTCATGTGAATCTTCTTCTTCGGAGCTTGACTCATCACTATCACTCCATGTAGCCATCATAGTCTTTTTTTTGTACTTCTTGGGGCCCGTCTTAAGTTGTGGATATTCGAATCTAAAGTACCCTGGCTTCTTACATTCATAACAAATAAGGGGCTGCTCCTTATCCTTCTCCTTGCTATGCTCGCTTTTTGTAGGTGGCCTCTTCCTCATCTCTTTTTTTTTTTCTTCAAAAATCTTTTAAACTTTCTAGTGATGAAGGCTATTTCTTCATCTTTCTCTTCATTTTCTATTTCATCGGATTCCTCATCGAGTTGAGTAGTAGATTTGAGGATGATTGACCTCTGCTTCTTGACATCTTCTTCTTGATGCTATTTCATGCTTAGCTCATAGGTCATTAGCGATCCTAGAAGCTCCTCCAAGGATAAAATATTCAGATCTTTGGCTTCTTAGATTGCGATCACTTTGACCTCCCAAGTCCTTGGTAAAGACCTAAGAATCTTTCTCACAAGATCGCTGTTAGAATAAAACTTATCAAGACTTTTTAGACCATTAATAATATTCATAAAATGAGTAAATATTTTAGTTATTGATTCATCATGCTCTATTTTAAAGAGTTCATATTTGTACACAAGCATATTAATTTTTGATTCTTTAACTTGATTAGTACCTTCATGTATTACTTCTAACCTATCCCATATTTTTTTAACCGACATACATGTTGAAATGTGATTAAATTCATTAGCATCTAAAGTACAATATAAAATATTCATGGCTTTAGTATTGAGTTGAGTCATTTTCTTGTCAACCTCATCACATTCTCTTTCGGATTTGATTGATTCTACATCATCAATTATCTTAGTACATGTTGGTGCAGAATTCTGTCGAAGTCAGAGAAGCTGGAGTTAGGATGACCGTGGCCACCGTCGGGACCTACAAAGAAAGTCTAAACTGGAGTTGGGGGTGCTCCGGCAAGACCCTCCGATGCTCAAGTCAGTACTCTGCTTCAACAAAAATGGAGTGCTCGAGCGAAAATTTTAGCAGAGTTTCGGGATAGAATTTTTGAGCTTAGAGAAGAACGTATCTGAGGGTCCTTATTTATAGACGGAGAGCGTAACTGATTGACAGCGACGTCTGTAACTGTCTGGTAGTGGATCGTTCAGAGCCGTGCAGAGTTTGTTATGGAGAGTAGTGGCATCAGGGGTCATTCAGGGCCACGTGGAGCTCATTGTGAAGAGTGGAGTGGTGTCTGTTGTCGTGACTTGCTAGAGAGTGGAGCAGGGTAGCGGCCCTCGTTGTGGCTTACTAGAGTGGTGGAGCCGTGTGGAATCCGTTGTAGAGAGTGAAGGTAGTGGCCCTTGTCGTGGCTTGCCAGAGAGTTTGGATCCGTCAGCTGAAGCTTGGCTGGGATGTCTGATGGAGCAGAGTGTCTCTTTACCTCGTCGTTCTAAGAGAAGCTCGGATGTTTCGAGGTTGCTGACGAGTCTACTGTTGTCGGATGCTTCGGGCGCTGATGCTTCAGGCGGGAGTCACCTGTTGTAGGAGCTCGGATGGAGATTTTCTGTTGGCGAAGTCTAGGGGAAGTCCGATCGCTAGAGAAGTCCATCTGAGATTTGCCTAATGTGGAAGCTCATCTGAAGATTGTCCGTCGGGAAAGTCTGATTTTATGGGGAGCCTGGTAGGAGGTCGGCCGATGATGGACTTCGGATAGCACTGGAGAGGCTCGGCAGACACCGAAGGCGATTGGCCATTGTAGAGACCCAGCTGCTGGAGCTCGTTCGTCGTAGAAGCTCGTCCGAAATCCACCCGCTGTGGAAGTTCGGACGGGATCCAGTTCTTGCAGAAGTTTGTCCGGAATCCATCCACTGTGGAAGTTCGGACGGGATTCGATTCTTATGGAAGGCCGAAAGGAGGCCTCTTATTGTAGGAGCTCGGACAAGGATCAGTTGTCGTGAAAGCTCAGAGTAGTGTCCCGACTGGTGGGGCCTGTCCCGTTGTAGAGGTTTGTCCAAAATCCACTCGCTATGGAGTAGCTCGGCTAAAGTCTACCTGTAATAGAAGTTCGAAAGAAATTTATTTATAGTAGAGGCTCGAATAGAATTTGCTTACAGTAGATATCTAGGGTAGACAGTCCGCTGTAAGAGTTCGGAGTAGACCGCTCGTAGTAGAAGTTCGACTCTCGCGGGAGCTCGATTGGGATCCGAAAGGTGGTCGACCACCGTAGAAACTTGGATGGAGTCTGGTTACTGTAGAAATCTCATTGTCGGAGAAGTGCGAATGCTGACGAAGTTCAAAAGAAGTTCGGAGTAGGGTCATCCACGGTCGGAAGAAGTCCGAAAGAGATTCGGGGAAGAGTTGGTTGCTGTAGAAGGTCAGCTGACAGTGAGGCCCAGAGGGCCTTTGGGGCAGCCCGGTAGATGAATGCAAAAGTTCATTGTCGGAGAAGTCCGGACGATCGAGGGGGTTCGGAGAGATGCCACACACAAGGTCGGGAGTCGGAAGAGCCCTGGAAGGGTCGGTCTTTTACAAACTTTGATCGGGGGGTATTTTATACCCAACACCAGTCCCTCTACTTTCGAGTTCGAGTTCCGAATGAAGGAGGTATAGAGAAATTCTCACGATCAAAGTTGCTCTCCTCGATTTTCGCATTCGGCGGTTGCCAGATATTTTGACGTTCGGCACGCTGGTACTGGAGCCTTTTCGAAAAAGATTTTTTTTTTTGGAATTCCCATCGGAGCGTGGCTCTAGGTATGGTATAATAATGACTTTATCAGCTGCCAGCCATTTCCAACAGTCTATCAAGGTGAGTGGGACACGCGGCGAATGCAGGCCGGCCAGAGGAGTCCGCAATCATTATTATGCCAGATCCCGAGGTCTATTTAAACACGTTCTCCTCCTTCAGGGATTTCACATTGCTTGAGAGAATCTCTCGGTTCCCCTCCTCTTCCCCGAGAGCTCCAGCTTTCTCTAGCATCCTTCTCGGCCTTAGGCATCCTCCGGGTCGACCTCCATCGTCCTTGCCATCTCCCTACACTCCTGGGGCCAATCTAGGTTAATTTCGAAACTTTCTGTCATTTTTCTATCCTTTCTTCTTCGTATTCTATTCGTTTAGCTTCCTCGAGGGCTTGTTTGCTATTTTTTTTGATTTTTTGGAATTTTTGTGGCTTCCATTTGATCCAAAATATCTTCTGATATCTCCTCTTCTAGCAGTTTTAGGAGTTCGTCAGTCCCAGTTCTCCAAAGTCCTTGTACCGTAGACGAACCCGTAGTTAGGACCGAACCTTGTCTGGCCTTTGCACCGGACACCATCCCCGACTCCTTGACTCCGGATGAACTCTCACTGATAAGGATTCAGTATGGAGTTCCTCCGGAGTACGAGCTGGAGCTTCTCGGGCCAACTGACCGGGCTAGCGGCCCTCCTCCCGACCGCTTCTATCTATACCAGGAGGCCTTCCATGCTGGACTTCGACTTCCACTGCCATCCTTTGTCATCGCTCTCTTTCATTTTCTGAACATTTTTCTAGTTTCTATCATGCCGAACTCCTTTAAGTTTTTGATAGGATTTCTTTCTCTTTGTAGTTTAGCCGAAGTTCGGCCGACTCTTTCTTTGTTTAGAAATTTTTACACCTTCAAGCGTCATCTCTCGATAAAGAATTAGTGGTACTTCTTCCCCCAGTTCGATAAAAAGGGGTTGCTGAAAGGCGCCTCCTCTTCTGTCCATAACTGGAAGGAGAGGTTCTTCTATGTCCGATGCCCGACCTTGGAGCTAGGATTACCCCCTTGGGGCTCTCTGAGGGATTCCGTCCGTCAGGCTTCTAGCCTGGAAAGGGACGACCTCGAAGTCTCAAAAAAGCTCGAGGCCTATCGAGCCCCCCTCCTCCCCGAACTTTTGAAGGAACAACTTTTGTTCAACATCGGCTTGAGCCCCCTTAACCCTGTCGGTACCACACACATTTTTTTTTTTGCTTCCCCTTTCTCTTATTCCATCACTAAGCCGTGTTGATTTTCTTTTATCACAGACATGGATGCAAGCATGGCTCGGAGGTTAGCCCAGGGTCTCAAGACCCACAAGAGAAAAGATGCCTCGACTTCAGGGTCGGTGAAGAAAGCCAGGATAGAAGGGACAAGCTCGACCGTGCCTGCTCCAGTGGCCGTTGCCGTCGAAGCTCCTTCCGATGCCGAACCCAAAGTCCCCTGAGCCCTTTCACGGAGCCCCCCGGCCGAGGATTCCATTTCAAAGGCTCATCCCAAGGGAGCACCCGGGGTCGAAGGGAGGAGAAGAAAGAAGATCCTGGCCCGGAGGAGCCGCAGCCGCAAGGCTGCCGTCAAGGGGGCCGGCGGCTCCGAAGAAGATCTGGGAGAAAATTCCTTCAACAACAGTGACTTAATAAAGAGGCTGGTCGAAGGGTGCATTCTGCTCGAGATCATCGAGAGGATCGTCCTTGTTGATCCCGAGCTACGGGTCTGGGACTCTCTGAGATCTTTTCTCGAAGTAGGTTAACTCACATTTTTCCTCCTTCTTGCTTCTTTACTTAATTTATTCTTCAGCCTTTATATTGACTCCCCGACCTTTCTTGCAGATTGGGCACTAGCTTGTCGCCAACGTCGAGGTGGTGAAGATCGTCAAGAGGGAGGCAGCTCGAGCAGAGAAAGGTCGTCTGGCTAGGGCCGCCCGCCTTGAGGAGAAGATCGTCGAGATCCTAAGTCTCCAGGAGGTGCTGGAAAAGGAGGGACAAACCTCGTCCGATCTGAGGACCGTCTTGGAGGAGGAGAGAGGGAAGGCTGAGGCTGAGGTCTCCGCATTGAAGGTGCAGGTTTTCGAGTTGAAGGAGCAGGTTTTCAAGCTGAAAGTATGGATTTCATCTCTGGTCTCGGAGGCAAGGGCCCGAGCAATGGAGGAGTTCAAAGCCTCCTCTGAGATGGAGGATCTAAAGGTCCAGTTCGGCCAGGACACCTTCATCAAAGGTTTCGAACTCTGCCAAGAGAAGGTGGCTGGGAAGTTTCCTGAATTGGATCTCGACTTTCTGAACGAGGCGTCCGATGATGAAGCTGGACCATCCAAAGTCACTGCCGGTCTTCCTCCAGTCGAGACCTCATCGACCACCATGGCCACCGCTGACGATCTTTCGAGGACGTCGAGTCCCTCTACTTCTGCCCCAGAGGTCCGAAACCTCTAGCTTTGTATTTTTTTTGTGGTGATTTTTTCTTCATTCTTTTGTACTTGAAATTTATTTGATCAATGAAACTGGATTCTTCTTTACGGAGGGTCCCACCCCCCCTTTTTTTGTATTCTTTTCCTTCTTTTTGTGTTCTTGCATTAATTTGAGTTATGGTGCTCTTATCTTCCAACGACAGTGTTCTGCGGAAGCTCTTCCCCTGTCGGAGGAGATTCCTCTGAAGTCGATGATACGAGACCTCCAAAGAGAAGTTCGTCAGTTGACAAGAAAATCCAAGAAGCTGGAAGACGAACTTCACCGACTAAGGGAGAGCCATTCAGAGGCCACTACGGAGGCTGCTCACTTTCAGGACCTCCACAAGAAAAGTTTCATGGAATACACCCGGAGGAAGGCCGACTTCATGACGGAGCTTGAGGAACTCCAAAAATGTGCCAGCGATCGATCTTGGACTCAGGCTTCCAAGATCAGCTACCTTGAAGTCGAGCTAGCAGCCGCACGGGAGAAGATCGACCAGCTGGAAGGGAGCTCGTCCTGGCTTAAAATCCAGGCCGACCGCGATCAAGACTGGTCGAAGAAGTTCTCCGACCTTCAAAAGCAGCTGCAGGACGCCGAAGCGAATTACGACGCCTACCGAGTCGGTTGGAGTGGACAAGTAGAGGACTACCGAAGGAGGCTCCAGACAGTGACCGATGAAGTTGCCCGCCTTCAGAGGTGGCTGTCTGAGAGAGTCCAGCCTGTCCCTGCACAAGACTTCGACGAGCTTCGCTCCTTGAGGGGAACCATGGCAGAACTATCTGTGGCTCTTGAGCGGGAGGTGGCCAAACTGCAGCGGTTGAAGATTCAGCTGGTTCACGAGCAGCAGGCGGTCAAAGATGCCGAGGCGGAGTCTGAGGTCTTAAGAAGGAGGCTTCGAGAGTCAGAGGGTGAGAGCTGGCGGTTCCACCTGATGTACCGGGATATGCTGCTGAAAAAGATGGAACTAGAGGAGGAAGTCGAAAATTTAAGGCAATCCATAGTAAGGATCGGAACCGAGAGCTCGAAGTCGGAAGAAACTGGGCTTTCTTAGAGCCTCGAACTGGGCTTCCTTAGAGCCTCTCTCTTATTTTTATCTTTTTGTTTTTGGCCTTTAAGGCTTTGTAATGTGTACTTCACCAATAAAATGAAAATAAAATTATCTATTACCTTGTCCATTCTGGTATTAAATGGTTGTTTACCAAACTCCTTTTGTCTTCTGTCTTGTTTGGCGTCGACATTGTTTGAGGGTTTCTGATCATCGCTGTGCTGATTCGCCCTTAGGGACTGGAGATTTTCGATAAAGGTTTTCTTTCTCGTCGAGACGAGGTCCCTTGTGCCTTTGATGTAGTCCATTTTTCACCTATCACCGGTGTAGTTCGTCGCTTTTTCTTTTCGTCTCTCCTTTTCTTCTGTGTTCGAGTGAGGGTCTTTCCTCTGCTCTTGACGGGGTCGTGAGAGTATGGAGGAGCCGTTGAGGAGGCTTTCCTCCTTATTGATCGATCGAGTCTTTATTTGCGTCAGGATGAGGTTCTCCTCTTGTTCCCGACAGTCAGTTTCAGCTCATGTTAGGATGAGATTCTCTTTCTGTTCCTAACAAGGCTGTGGAGGCACGTATGGGTAGCTGCAAGGGCCTCTCCCCCCATCCGATCTCTAAGTAACCGGGCCTTCGACTTTGCTCATGTTAGGATGAGATTCTCCTCCTGTTCCTAACAAGGCTGCAGGGGCATATAAGGGCCGTTGCAAGGGCCTCTCCCCCCATCCGATCTTTAAGAAATCGGGCCTTCGACTTTGCTCATGTTAGGATGAGGTTCTCCTCCTGTTCCTATCAAGGCTGTGGGGGCACATAAGGGCCGTTGCAAGGGCCTCTCCTCCCATTCGATCTTTAAGAAATCGGACCTTCGACTTTGCTCATGTTAGGACGAGGTTCTCCTCCTGTTCCTAACAAGGCTGTGGGGGCATATAAGGACCGTTGCAAGGGCCTCTCCCCCCATCCGATCTTTAAGAAATTGGACCTTCAATTTTGCTCATGTTAGGATGAGGTTCTCCTCCTGTTCCTAACAAGACTGTGGGGGCACATAAGGGCCATTGCAAGGGCCTCTCCTCCCATTCGATCTTTAAGAAATCGGGCCTTCGACTTTGCTCATGTTAGGATGAGGTTCTCCTCCTGTTCCTAACGTGCTTAATTTTATTTGTACGGGGGAGTTGCTTCCCATTGTAATATGCTCATGCCAAAAGAAAAAATACGCAAATATGAAAAGAATCTTTATTTAGGGCAAAGTTGTTGGTAATACATTCGTAGATTTTTTGAATCCTATAGCCGCTGAAGGTCTGCTCTCCGTCGGGGTCCCCCTGAGATGGAGTTGATAATCCCAATTGGAGGCTGATCTTCAGGCTGCTCCTCCCTCCTTGGCGGCTCCGGCTGTGGCAGGGCCTTAGGCCGATCTTCCCTACCTTCAGGTCGGCGTCGAATGAATCTGTCGAGCCGACCTCATCTGATGAGCTCCTCAATCTCATCTCAGAGCTGAATACACTCCTCTGTGTCATGGCTATGGTCACGATGATAGAGGTAGAATTTATTTGGGTTGTGCTTCCCGAGGTGCGAGCGCATCCTTTTTGGCCTTGGGAGCTGCTCCCTAACCTCCATTAGCACTTGAGTTTTTGATGCATTGAGAGGGGCGTAGCTGTGGAATCTTCTGGGAGGAGAGCCTCGCCAAACTCGACGGTCTGGGCTTCTCTGCTTACGAGCTCAGGGAGGAGTCCGGACGCGCCTATGTCCGGGAGGAGTTCAAGAATGTGGCCGAACTTCACTCGGTCCTTTTTCAACTGTGGGCTTGCTTGAGTCTCCCGCCTGCCTCTCCCTCGCGGTCTCCTCATCCTTCATTTTAAAGGCCTCTTCTGCTCGGACATATCCTTCGGCCCGAGCCAGCAAATCAGCAAAATCTCTGAGATACTTCTTTTTCAGGAAAAACAGAAAGTTGTTCTTTTGAAGGCCGCCCTTCAGAGCGGCCATCGCGATCGATTGGTCCAAGTTCCGGACCTCCAATGCAGCGACGTTAAAACGATTGACGTAAGTCCGGATGGATTCCCCCTCCCTTTGCCTGATGTTGATGAGAAACTCCGAACCTCTTCGGGGACGTCGGTTGCTAACAAAATAAGCCACAAACTGGTGGCTCATCTGGTCAAAGGAGAAGATGGTACCCGACTTCAATATCGAGTACCAGTTCCTTGCTGCTCCCTTCAGAGTGGATGGAAAAGCTCGGCACAGGATGGCGTCTGGCGCGTCATGGAGTAGCATCATTGTCCGGAAGGCCTCCAGGTGGTCAACCAGATCCGAGGTCCCGTCATAGCTTTCGAATTGGGGGAGCCTGAAGTTTGACGGGATCGGTTCCTGTATGATCATTTGAGAGAAGGGAGGGTCAGTGCAGATATCCTCACCATAAGTAGGGGGAGCATGGCAAAGTTCTTCGATCCATCGGTTCATCTCCTGGAGCCTTCGATTCAGGAGGTCCTCTCGATTGCGGGTCTCAAGGATCTTCTGGCAAAACGGAGGTAGAGATCCTCCGAGAGTAGAATCATGATTAGACTGAGGGCTCTCCACCCTCAAATTCATCTTTTCGGGAAAGATGGGGCGACTGGCCCAAGTGGCCCACCCTACTGCTGGATTTTGGAACTCCAGAGATGCTCTTTCCAACCGCACTGATGCCTGTGGCTGTTGCTGCTGCTGCTGCATGGCTTGCATCGCTTCGGTGAGGCCTCTGACCTACTGAACCAACAGGTCGAATTGCTCCGCACCGACCACCATTGCCGGAGGAGGAGGAGGAGCCTGAGAAACTGGAGGCAAGGTCGGAGCCTGAGATCTGACTGCGGAGGCTGTGGATTACCTAGTGGATGCCTTTCGGGGAGGTATCAGGTAGAGATCTAGCAGGAGAAGGGGAAGAAGATGTTGGAGAAGATGACCGGAGGCAGTCCCGTTGAGCACTCCTTTAAGAATAAGGGTACTGTGAAGACACAAACCCTTTCTCTAGCGCTAATTCTGTTGGTGCAGAATTCCACCGAAGCCAGAGAAGCTGGAGTTGGGATGACCGCGGCCGCCGTCGGGACCTACAAAGAAAGTCTAAATCGGAGTTGGGGGTGCTCTGACAAGACCTTCTGATGCTCAAGTCAGTACTCTGCTTCAACAGAAATGGAGTGCTCGAGCAGAAATTTTAGCAGAGTTTTGGGATAGAGCTTTTGAGCTTAGAGAAGAACGTATCTGAGGGTCCTTATTTATAGACGGAGAGTGTAACTGATTGACAGCGACGTCTGTAACCTTTGGTAGTGGGCTGTTCAGAGCCATGCGGAGTTTGTTATGGAGAGTAGTGGCATCAGGAGTCGTTCAGGGCCATGTGGAGCTCGTTATGAAGAGTGGAGTGGTATCCGTTGTCATGACTTGCCAGAGAGTAGAGCAGGGTAGCGGCCCTCGTCGTGGCTTACCAGAGAGTGGTGGAGCCATGTGGAATCCATTGCAGAGAGTGGAGTAAGGTAGTGGCCCTTGTCGTGGCTTGCCAGAGAGTTCAGATCCGTCAGCTGAAGCTCGGCTAGGATGTCTGATGGAGCAGAGTGGCTCTTTACCTCATCATTCTAGGAGAAGCTCGGATGTTTCGAGGTTGCTGACGAGTCTACTGTTGTCGAACACTTCGGGCACTGACGCTTTAGGCGGGAGTCACCTGCTGTAGGAGCTCGGATGGAGATTTTTTGTTGACTAAGTTCGAGGGAAGTTCGATCGCTAGAGAAGTCCGTCTGGGATTTGCCTGATGTGGAAGCTCATCCGAAGATTGTCCATCGGAGAAGTACGATTTTATGGGGAGCCTGGTGGGAGGTCGACCGGCGATGGACTTCGAATAGTACTGGGAAGGCTCGACAGACACCGGAGGTGGTCGGCCATCGTAGAGACCCAGCTGCTGGAGCTTGTTCATCGTAGAAGCTCATCCAAAATCCACCCTCTATGGAAGTTCGGATGGGATCTGGTTCTTGTAGAAGTTCATTCGAAATCCATCCGCTATGGAAGTTCGGACGGGATCCGATTCTTGCAGAAGGCCGAAAGGGGGCCGCTTATTGTAGGAGCTCGGATGAGGATCAGTTGTCGTGGAAGCACGGAGTAGTGTCCCGACTGGTGGGGCCTATCCCATTGTAGAGGTTCGTCCGAAATCCACTCGCTATGGAGTAGCTCGACTGAAGTCTACCTGTAATAGAAGTTCGAAAGAAATTTATTTACAGTAGAGGCTCGAATGAAATTTGCTTACAGTAGATATCTGGGGTAGACAGTCCACTGTAGGAGTTCGGAGTAGATCGCTCATAGTAGAAGTTTGGCTCTTGCGGGAGCTCGATTGGGATCCGAAAGGTGGTCGACCGTCGTAGAAACTTGGATGGAGTCTGGTTACTGTAGAAATCTTGTTATCGGAGAAGCTCGAATGCTGACGAAGTCCGGAAGAAGTTCAGAGTAGGGTCATCCACGATCGAAAGAAGTCCGGAAGAGATTCGGGGAAGAGTTGGTTGCTGTAGAAGGTCGGCTGACAGTGAGGCCCAGAGGGCCTTTGGGGCGGCTCGGTAGATGAATGCAAAAATTCATTGTCGGAGAAGTCCGAACGGTCGAGGGGGTTCGGAGAGACGCCACACATAAGGTCGGGAGCCGAAAGAGCCTTGGAAAGGTCGGTCTTTTACAAACTTCGGCCGGGGGGTATTTTATACCCAACAGTACATGTGTATGATCCATTAACTATGATACTCCACATATCATAGTCAATTACTTGAATAAAAATTTTCATCCGAGCTTTCCAATAAGTGTAGTTTGATCCATTGAAAAGTAGAGGTCGGTTTGTGGACTGTCCCTCAGCTGGTGAAGGACCAACTTGAGTTGCCATAGATCTTTGGCTCTTTGATGTTTAAATCAAAGTAGGGCTGAGCACCGAGCTCTGATACCACTTGTTGCCTAGCTGTGCAACCCAAGAGGGGGGTGAATTAGATTTTTAAAATTTTAAAATTAATTTAGAACCACAAGGATTAAATAATAATAGACAAGTTTTATGTAGTAAGTGATTTAAGCAAAGTATAGAAATGAGATGCAAAAATATAAAAAAATAAAAAAATTTAGATAGAGAGCAAGTAAGCACACCACAAACAATCAAGATTTATAGTGGTTCAATGCCAACCTTGCACCTACATCCACTCTCCAAGCTCCTACTTAAAAATTTAAATCCACTAAAACATATTCAACAAGAATACAACGTCGGTACCTCTGACTCTAGCTATCCCAAGCTAGAATATTTATTTTTCAGGTACAAGCCAATCTAATACAATCCGATTCAAGGTTCGGATCAACCTATCTAAGTTTTGAAATCCTTCCAAAACTAAAGATCAAGACAAAAATAGAGTATAAGAGTTAATGACAATGAAATATAAGTTTAGCTCCTTTAATGAGTAAATAAAATTTTAAATATATTTTACACAATAAGGAAGAAATTTTTTTAATTTTTTTCAAGGTTGTTAAAGACTTGCATGAGCTCTTGAGGAGTTGGTGAACTTGAAATGAAAGCTTCTTTTACTTGAAGAGAACTTTTTGCTTAGGGCTGAAATGAATGCTTGAATCTCTTCTTTTCTTCTTCCTTTAAGTGCCTTTATATCTTCAATAGATGATGGAGAGAAATCTGGGCAAGTTTGGAGTCATTGGAGAGCATTAAATGTGGCTAAAATGAGCTGAAAAATTAGTCGTTATGAAGATTTTCCGTCGCAGGGTTCGACTTATAGGGTCGTCCCCTGCACGGAGGTCGACCCTAGGGGTCGACCTCTGTGGCGCAGAACAGAAAGTGACTGTTCTGTATCTTTAGCTTGCACAGTCAACAGAAGTCGACCCCTAGGATCATCCTCTTTGGGTGTGCCAGCCAAAAGTAGCATGTCGTTCAGCCCCTTTTGATAAGGATCGATCTTAGGGGTCGATCCTTTTCTTTAAACTTGATTTTCTCTCAAAATATACATCCAAAAAATATGAAATTACCTTCGATAGATCACAAATCTTCTGTTCTTGCTCTTGAGACTTTTAAATTAGAACTTGATAAAATTATGATTTTGCCCCTGAAATATAATAAATCTTTTTTCAAACCAAAATTATTAGTAACCCCCTCAAATATTTTGTAATCATCAAAATTAATTCATCGAGCAATAATGGAGACTGGGAGAGATGACCCTATGCATAGGCAACCGAGCAAGAGTTGCTGCTATGGCCGTAGGGATCTATCCTCTTCGACTATTGTCTAATTTCTATCTAGAACTAAGAGACTGTAATTGTATGCCTAATGTGAGCAAAAATTTGATTTTTATTTCGTGTTTAACATAGAATGATTATGAAATTAGTTTCAAAAAGGATGATTGTACCATTTATTTTGGAAAAAATATGGTAGCACATGGTCACTTAATCAGCAGTCTCCATCATTTGCATGCTGCTGCAAATGAGTTAATTAATCTATTTGAGCAAACTATGAGTACCATTAGATCTAAGAGATCCAGAGATGAGGTTAACTCAAAGTATATGTGGCACCTTAGATTAGGTCATATCGGAGAAGAAAGGATCAATAAATTAGTGAAAGATGGTCTTTTAGACTCATTCTCGGATGAGTCATTTTCAATCTATGAGTCCTACCTTCAAAGAAAAATGATCAAGCTTTTCTTTGTAGGACACGAGGAAAGGACCACTGAAGTGCTGGCTCTGGTACATACTGATGTATACGGTCTATTTGATGTACGGATCAGAGAAGGTTATCTCTACTTCATCACCTTTGTCAATGATTTTTTCACGATACAGATATGTATTTCTTATGAGACACAAATCTGAAGTCTTTGAAAGATTCAAAGAATTCAGATCTGAAATAAAGAAGCAAACTGAAAAATCACTCAAGGTATTTCGATCAGATCAAGGAGGAGAATACTTGAGTAGAAAATTTTTTGGTTACCTCAAAGAAAATGACTTAGTCTCTCAATGGACTCCACTTGAAATACCTCAGCTCAACAGAGTTTCAAAATGAAGAAATCGAACCCTATTGGATATGGTTCGATCTATGATGAGCTTCACCAACCTTCTTTTATTTCTTTGGGGACACATCTTAATGACAGCCAATTATTTGACTAATAAGATTTTCTCTAAATCTATTCCTACCACACCATATGAGATATAGCATAGTAAGAAGCTGAATTTTGATTATCTCAGAATTTGAGGATGTCTGGCCTATGTCAAATGGCAACAAGCGGATAAGTTAGAGGCTAAGTCTATGAGAGCTCATTTTATAGGGTACCCAAAAGAGTCTTTGGGATACTATTTTTACCTCTCGAAGGATCACAATGTGATTGTGAGCTGACACGCCAAATTTTTAGAAAGAGATTTTATCCAGGATGGAGGTAGTGGGAGAAAGATTCAGTTCGAAAAGAGTGTCTCTGAAGAGGAACAAGCCATAAAGCCTGTGGAACCCATTCTACCTCATGGATCTACTAGGATCTCACGTCTTCCTGAAAGATACATGGATATGCTGATAGAGGATGAAAAAAAAAATATTCCTCATGGGTGACATAGACCATGTTGATGATCCTAAAATCTATAATGAGGTGATCTAAGACATCGATTTCGAGAAATAGTTAGAAGCGATGAGGTCAGAGATTGACTCAATCCATACCAACCAAGTTTGGATCTTAGTAAATCCACTAGAAAGAATAGTTCCTATTGGATGTAAATGGATCTTTAAGAGAATGATCGGTTCAGATAGAAAAGTGGAGACCTTTAAAATGAGGCTTGTGGCTAAAGATTATAGTCAGTATGAAGGCATTGACTATCAGGAGACCTTCTCGTCAGTTACCATGCTGAAGTTCATTCGAACACTATTTGCCATTGCAACAGCTCATGACTGTGAGATATGATAGATGGATGTGAAGATTGCCTTCCTGAATAGATATCTTAAGGAAGATATCTATATGAAGTAGCTTTTGGGTTTTATATCCAGTGATGGAGATCACAAGGTTTGTAAACTGCAAAAATCCATCTATAGACTAAAGCAAGTATCTCGAAGTTGGAATACTTGATTCAATGATGTGATCAAATTATTTGGTTTCATCAAAAATGAAGAGAAACCATGCGTATTCAAGAAGGTCAGTGAGAGGGTTGTCACATTCTTCATATTGTACGTAGATGATATCCTTCTAATTAGAAATGACATTTTCATGATGATTTTTATGAAATTTTGATAGTCTAAAGAGTTCTCCATGAAAGACCTTAGAAAAGCATCTTATATTCTAAGAATAAAGATCTATAGAGATAAATCTAAGAAGATGCTAGGTTCGTTATAGCGACTATATATAGAGAAAGTACTGAAGTGATTCAGCATGAAAAATTTCATAAAGAATCTGTTGCCCTTCAGACATGGAGTTCATCTCTCCAAGAAGATATGCCCTAGCACACCTGAAGAGATTCAGCGTATGAGCAAGATCCCTTATACTTAAGTAATAGGGAGCTTCATGTACGTAATACTATATACTCGACCTAATATTACTCTTACTGTAAGTGTTACAAGCAAATATCAATCGAATCCAGATGAGGAATACTAGATTGCTGTGAAGAATATCCTTAAGTACTTGAGAAAGACTAAAGAACTCTTCTTGATCTTTAGAGATGGAGACTTGCAGGTACAGAGATACATGACTCAGACTTTATGTCTGACATTGATGATAGAAAGTCTATATCAGATTTTGTGTTTCTATGTAATGATGGTGCGGTTAGTTGAAAGAGTTTTAAACAACTGATTGTTATAGATTTCACCATAAAGGCAGAGTACATCATCACATCGGAGGTTGCTAAGGAAGGATTCTGATATAAGAAGTTCATTGCAAAGCTAGATGTGATGCCATCAGATGCCATTCCACTCTTCTGCAACAACAATGGTTGCATAGCACTCGCTAAGGAACCGAGATCTCACTAGAAGTCTAAGCACATCAAGCGATGGTTTCATCTGATTCGCGAATATCTCGAGAAGAAGTTCATCGAGATGCAAAGAGTTGACTTCACAGAGAATGTGGCTGACCCGCTGATCAAGCCGTTGAGCCAACAGAAGGCTAAAGCTCATCTTGAGAAGATAGGACTTAGATTTATGGCCAATTAGCTTTAGGTCAAGTAGGAGTTTGTTAGATGTATACCTTAGAAGTCAGATTTGGCTGACACATGTACACATTCTAGAGGCATAATTTTATAATTAAATTTTGAAATAAATAAAATTTAAATTATTCTTTTATTCATGTTGTGTTATGATTGTGTCCATGAATTGTTCGAAAAATTAACGGATGATAATACATATTCTTAAGAGTTAAGAATTTGAGGTATATGTCATTAGTGGTTAATTTTTAAATATTTTTGATCGATAGATCATCACGAGGATGGTGATTGATCCGGATAGTTCGATGTACAGATCATTTTTTTTCATGAGTAGATGAGTCTCGAGTCGATAGTGTGGAGATGTTGAAATGAGAGTGCAGATGCTTGATAGAGATCAAGAGTACTGAGCATGATCAATATGAGAAATCACTAAGATGGCTACCCATTCGTCAGTGACTTACTCAAAGTTACAGTAGTGTAGATAGTTCTTCGACCTGCGGTGCCTCGATTGTTCACAATGGGGTTGCTGTAGTTTGATTGCACAATCACTTAGTTACCTAGCCATTCAAAATTTTACAGTATATGTTGACTACAGTAGGTTCGTTGTAGGAATCGAATGTGCATCTAGATGGAATTTGTCGATCCTGATAGATAGGGAGAGGTCCTATGCAATTCATGAGACTGAGTCCTAAAATCTATGGCCATGGTAGGTGAATGATGGAAAGGAGTTTCAATAAGATTTTACAAACTCGAGTTGATTGAATTTGACATATAATGGATGAATAGGTTTGACGAGTTATCCTTGACCTGCATTTTATTAAAACTCATGACAGAAGAATCGAAATACATGATAACTGCACCTAAAAGTTTATTACTTTCATTCTACTAGGTTGCCACTACATACCACTAGGTATCACTAATAGATTGTGAGACTCGTCGAGCTTCATCTTGACGATCGATGATCCTTGAAGGATCGAGTTGAAATTATTCTAACCCATCGAAAGGAGTATCAATGATATTATAATGAAGATCACAATATATCTCACTACCAGATAGAATTGAACCTGTGCAGTCACATACAAAAGAGATTCTTGTCCGATAAGATGGTTGAAGGGTAAAATTATCAATATGATTGATGATTGACCTTAAGTAAAAGTTATAATTATGTAATCCACTAAATGTTAGTGAATTATAAGAGGATTAATTAGTAATTGGATTACTAATTTGCTCAATTTGATTGAGCAATGAAGTTCGGATCAAGTCTAATTGAATTGGATTCAGTTTGACTTAGATTTAGTTTGTTTGGATCAAGCTTCATTGTGAGGAAGATTAATTTATGATTTGATCAGGACTTGGGTTCAGTTAATTCTTAATTGGATTAAAAATTTATTAAAAAGATTGAGTTTCTAATTTGATTAGATTCCTTCCTCTCCTTGGGTCAAATCAAATATGATTTGGATTAAGACCAAAATATAAACCTAGAGTCCCAAGGAGTGGGACTCTCTCCCCTTGCATGCCTTAGAATTCCATGCTAAGATATCCGACAGAAAAAATATTTGGCATGGGAATTTTTGTGAGAAAGGGAGAGGGTGTAAAGAGGGTGGAGCAGCATCTATTGATGACTCACATCCTTATCTCTTTTCTAATTTATACTCGATTTAAATTAAAAGATAATGATAAGAATGATAGGTGGTTTCTTGATGAATCATGATTTTTATCTCCCACTTAATTTAAATTTGATTCAAATCAAGATGAAAGGATAAGAAGGAAATAAATAAGGGATAAAATGAAAGTTGTTGTGGCACCAAATCCTATTGTTTTTTACATTAAGAAAGTTGTGGGCATGAGAAAGAGATCTGATTTTCTTTCTCATGCCTCACATTGTTAGCATTAGAATTTTTGGACGCCCCATGTGGTGTGGCATGTCAGTGGTGTGGCACCCCTCCTAAGATCCTAATTCCTTCTTCCCTATAAAAGGAGTCCAAAGGTTTGATGCCCAAATATATAGAAGAGAAAATAGTTTTCAAAAGCCGAGCCTCATCTCTCTTCCTCTTCCCTACTCCTCCTGTTCTTCTTTCCATTCTTCTTTGTTCTCAAGAGGGTCTATGAGATTTGAGAAGAAGATACTTCAGCCATCAAAGAGGAGATCTCTGCAAGAAAGCTAGCATTCTGGAGAGATCACCTGCCTCTGATCGGAGCGAGTCTTCATATGGATACCTGTGGAGGCTAGACACGTGCATGGCTAGAGAAACCGTTCAGATCCACGATCATCGACTGCGATGTAGTATGATCCACACAAAGATATTAAGATTCGATCTCAATATTATTTTATTTTATTTTCAGATTATATGCATGTTATAGATCCGAATATGGATAGCTAATAGATTTGATCCATTGCATGTAGGGTTAAAAGGTTTAATCTAGATCTACTTTCATTGCTGTTTCAAAATTATTTTGAAATCTATGTATGCAAGCCTCTCTGATTCCTAACATCCACATTCCACTTAGTCTGCATTTCCTTATGAACAAAATCAAGTGGAAAATCTTTGCTTAGAAATTTACCTATTAGAATATTTTTCCATATCTGAGTGGATTGTTGCAGTTCATACGGAGAGAAGGTCACCACTTGATTGAATAAAGTTTCAAGGGCTTCAACCTTAGCTTCAGTCACTTTTGATGTTTCGCATCAAAATCTATGAACTTCCAGCACCATGAGCCTAGGAATTCATAGTTCCAATAGCCCTTAGACCACTATGTTGACAAGAACTCCTTGGGGGGGAAGTATTCACTGATTATGTTGCCAGAGATGGCTGCTGTGAAGCCTCTGATGAGGAGGCTTTCACCAAAGATGGCCGATCTAGGTTGCCATCAGCCACTTTGCTTCACTGGTCCAATGCTCCAAAAGCCTTCGAACCCCCATGCTGCATAGAACTCCAAGGAGATGAGGTGGCCATCCTCTTTCTTATCAGATCTAGCCTCTTAGATGCCTCTGGTGAAGAAGCCCTCACTGAAGATGGTGGATTGAGGTCAATCTCAACTAATATTCCACCCTTAGATGGTTCCATAGAAACCCCTTTATTGATAGCCATTCAAGGAGTTCTTTGACAAGTTGATTTGGTAAAGATTTGGATTACTGCACCATGACATCTTTGGGATTAGGAGGAGAATTTGAAGAGGGTTAGTGAGGAAGAGAATTTCGAGAGGGTTTGTTAAGATGGAGTATGGGGTGTTTTAGTTTGCATAAATAGTACAAGATTTATTTGAGGTTGAGAAATTATAATTGTCCAGCCCCAAATCCAGAATATAACACAATCATGCTATCAAGGGGTATCATTCTCGATAATATGAAGCCAATCATCATAATCTTTAATAGAACAAAACAATATATTACAACTAAAATATAGTAAAGAGCTTCAATTCTAATTATTCATGAAATAATTAAACCAAGATTGGTTCAAAATATCTAAATCTAAAATCAAATATCAAAATTCATGTCTCAAAATTTATAAAATAGTTGACTACAAATCTATAATCATCCAATAAACTAAAATTTGGCTATAAAATTTTTAAATTTGCTAGCACAAACCCTCAAATTTGGATTCTTCATCATTCCTAATTCTCTTATTGCTCTTAAAAATATAAAAGAGAAATGAGCTATACTAGCTCAGTAAGTGAGACTTATACTTTCTTACTAAATCAAGCATAAGATTTTCTATAATAAAATAATATTTTAAAAAATAAATATTATAAAAATAAAATATTTTATGGAGTATATAATAAAATAAGTCATAAAGTCAATAATTCATGCATAAATTATGAACATATATTTGATAAATATGATTTGTAAGTCATTCTTGTCATATATTCATATTATGTTTCAAAATACTGTTCGCAAATATTCATGCTATGATCACATTATACCCATATATAATCATATTTCTTAATCGACAGAGTTCTTATTTTATATGCTAACTTTATATCTTTTGACAGGACCATATTTCTTATAGATGCTAGCTCCAATTGTCGATCTTTCCAATAATAGGGATTCATATATAGCTATCTAAGAATCTTTAAAATATTTTTATTTTTTTTATAATATATATATATCTATAAATGAGAAAAATAATAAAAGATATGATAAAATTTATTTTTCACAAACATGCTATTTTCATAAAATACATTCATGGAATCACTTGCCATGATAAAAAATACCTTTTCATTTCATATATGTTAATCCTTTATTTTATAAAAAATATGTGGTTACATCAACAATAAATCATATGTATAAAAAATATGATAATTTAAAAATATATAAGGAGTGTAAGATCTACTTACCTCATTTGCATTAGATCTTCAGACTTCATTAGAAGTATCAACTAATTCTACTTAAAATATTAGAAAATATAATTAATTTCTATTTGATATTTTCAATGGAAGTAAATAACAAGAAAAGGATATAGTGGGTGGCTTTGAATGTGTAAAATCCAAGCAACTCGATGATAAATCATAAAATATGAATAGGATCAAAGCTAATATTGATTAATAGGGTTTATTAATAATAGATTTTAAAGACACTCAGCACATCTATTCGGGCTCTAGGGTGGTTTAGGGCCTCCTTGCTGGGGTTCAACACATGGCCTATAGGACATGAAGATTGAAATTTTAACTAGGATTCATGGGTCATCTTAGAGAGAGACATGAGAGTGAAAGAGAGCTAGTCTTCTCTCTCTCCTTTTTCTTTTCTTTTCTTCTTTTTCTTCTTTGCTTTTCTTCTTTACTTCTATGGCCAAATAGGCGAGAAAGGGGTGGCTTGTCCATAGTATGATGAGGTGTCAGTGGTGCAACCAAGCAACCGCCAATGATACTAAATCAAGGGATGACAAGCAGCCTGCCGGGCAAAAAACATCAAAGAAAAGGCCAAATTGAGGCTCTTTTCTTGGTCATCCTCAGGTCCTAGCCCACTCACCAGTAGTTGGGGCCCAACATTGGCCATGGCTCGGTGCAAGGGGAATGCCAAAGCCCTTGGTGACAATCATCGATAGTGGAGGCAATCAGAGAAAGGAGAAAAGAGGAAAACAATGGTGGAAATAGGTATTCTTATTTCTATTGATTTCGAGTGAAATTGGTGGTCGACGTACGTTGGTGCCCAAGGCAATGAAAACAAGGGGAAGAGAGAGAAAGGAGGTGACTTTAGGTATTTATCTTGACTCCAATTGCATCTTAGGCTCTGATTTCTGACAAACAAAGCTAGGAATTGGTGATCACAAGAGGGAAGAAAGATCGAGAAAAAAGTGAAGGTGATCATTGTGAAGCCTTGGAAGAAAGAAGGGTGGCATTTTAAAGGCTGAGGCAAGCCTCCGAATGCTTCAGGGGTAAAATTTCTCTATATGAAGAAAATAGGGATAGAAATTACAATGAATTTGTCACTATTGCTTAATAATAGTTGATTTGGTTGATCATCACCTGTTTAACAATGATTTTGGTTCAAGTTTTCAATTATTATAATAAAATTTAGATAAACAGATGATTTACTCTTACATATTTTTTTGAAAATTGTGTTTTATTATGGAAAGAAGAGATTGTCATCGTAATTAAACAAATGGTAATCAACCAAAAGTAAGGTTTTCAGATTTTTTAACAAAAACTTTTGTGGCAAAAATTTCTAACTAGATAAATATGGATATCTTCTGCACATCATTGATTATATTTTCTTTCCTAAAGAATGGGTTTTGACATTTGTTTTGGTAAAAATGGATTTTGACTTTTGACTTCTCCATTCATGCACTTGAATAGGATTAGCGTGTTAATAAACATGAGAATATTTATGAAATGGATGCAATTCATCCTAATTCCTCATTCTTGCTCTCATTCTTACCATGTATGAGAAAATAGAAACTAGTCCTGTAGATTCTTTTATATAGTAGAGAATAAAAACAAAGGCCCTCCAAATACATCTGTGCTGAACACCAAAAGTGTCTACTATATATGAAGATGTCCCATAGCTGAGAAATTGGTCCCCCATTATTATTTATTATGTTAGCACTTTGGATTTCAAAAGGGTGGCTACAATTTGAAGTATAATGAATCATGTTGGAATGGAAAACTAATGTGTTAAGATCGGAAGTGGATCAAGCTGGTTGGGCCACACTCCTACCTAAGCATGGCCTGAATTTTTCAGCTTCAAGCTAAGATGAGGCTTGAAAATTTTGGAAAAATTTACTACTTGAAATTTTCAATATATAAATATTTATGCATAACTCCAAGCCACACTTTAACATACGCCATTAACAAAACTAAATACAGTAACTGAGAAGATGACCTTACCTCTACTTATTTTCCCCAAAAGCTATATTGGCCTAATTCTTGGTCCCTAGATCTAAAAAATATAGGTGGAGAGATTATGAGCTTCAGAACTGGATCAAACAAAATTACTTAATTCGGTTCAACTAAATTATACAAAATATGATATATTTGTACAAGTACACTTAATGACATTTACTTTCAATAAGATTCACATACTTCAATGATGTCTTTCTTCTTTTCAATGATACACATATAATGAATCCATACTTGGAATTAGAGTAAAATAGATTATCCAAGTATTATGATCATACATGCGTACATTCATATACCTATACACATATCTATCCTCGAGCATTTGGTTTCTAATTTTCTTTCTACAACCTTGACTATATTCATATTTATACTCCTACAACTCAAGTATGACTATAATTTTAGTCATGGATCTGTATTTTCATCCCTTTATCTCAGGGATCACCATGATCACCTTTGTGGCAGGGTCTCCACATATGCCCCCATGTTAGGATAACCCCACAATCACCCTCAAGGTGGGGATCATCATGATCATTGGTACCTCATGGTGGGAATCATCATATAATTAAGTTTGGACTCATCTCAATTTGATAAATAAAATAAAAAAATCGAGAAAATTAGAAAAATGAACATTTGGAGCTCAACGTTGTTTGTCTTTTAGCGTCATATGATCGCATGTGACTTGTAAATTTGCTAACATGATACCTAACAGATGATAAACTTTCCATGGAAGGATAAAATTAGTTATAATTACCAAACAAATCTAAGTATTTATTATATCACCACCTCATCCACTTGTTACCAAAAAATTACCTCATCTATGGATTTTTCCATGTGTTTACATATCATTTACTCAATAACTTAGGGGCCATAATCTCGAGAAATTATTGCCTGGACCATACTCAAGTAGATCACCCAAATCTCATGGTGGACAAGATGCCACATTAACCCTTGATTTCACGAATTCTCAATTGCATGCTAGCCACTGTACATGTGCTCTGAGATCTGTGCTGTTCCATCTGGGTGTGGTCCAGGCAATAATTTCTCCATAATCCCTCCCACTCTCATCTAAAGCTTTTTCCACCAACCAATGATCCAGTCCTATAAAATCATATTCATCCAAATTCCCACCATAAAATCTCTTGCCATCCCTCTTCTCTCTCCTCCCTCAAAACCTACCCTGCAATGGCCATCCTCCTCCCCTCTCCAGATGCCCTCTACCTCCTACACCTCCCTCTTCCAGCATTGCCACCGCTCCCACCTCTACCTCTGTCCACCCCATTTCCTCAGCTTGCATCCCTTGCTCCTCTCATCCCCCATGCCCCTCTACTCCAACCACCAACCGATCAGGCGGATCTCCACCTCTGCTGTCGTCATTCCAAGTGGGGGTTTCCAGGCCATTAGTGCCTTCATTTGAGCACTCCATCCTGTTATCTCTCAAATCTAGTCAGGAGAATCACCCTCATCCAAATCCATCTTGGTTTGAAAACATTAGCCGATAGAGCTAGAGATGGGGTTTTGGGTGGTGGAGACCAAGGTTTCAATCCAAGCATGGAGACGGAGGATTCCTTTATGGATGCAAAACCTAATTTTGAGGAGGAAAGTAATCATCTTGCTGGGAAAGGAGTACAAGAAGCTAATTTGCCACCTATTATCGAGCTGTTGATTGTAGAGATGGATGTTGCTAAAAAAGATCTGGACTTGGCTATTCCTTTTGTCAAGGCAAAGGATTTGGATGGGGGTTTATTAAAGGTGCTATGAAAAATGATGCAAGTGAAGATTTTGTCGTAGCTTATGTGGCTATAGCTAAGGATGTTAACAAAGTGGAAGCAAAAAGTGCAGAGATGCCTCTAGTTGATGGGAAGGTGAATGATAATGATGTTTGTTATAGCTGATGTAAGGTTCAATGTAGTGATGGTCAATGAGAAAGCTAAAAGGAATTTGAAGTTGAATGTGAAAATCAGTGCAGCTAAGTGCGGCAGAGGTAGCAAATGCTTCTGCTTCTCTATCTGATGTACTTGAAGATGCTTCTCCAACAACCAAAAGACTGAGGTGGTTGAAAGGTTTGTAGTTGATGAACAAGGGTAAAAGGTCCCAAAGTGATGGAAAATATGGAAGGTTTTAATCTGAACATGGGTACTGGTGGAGTCCAGAATGTGCAAGCCAAGGAAAAAGTGATGTCAAAAAATATAGAGCAGCAAAGGCAACAAGCTTCTAATGTGGAGATCAATTAGCATGTCAGGTACTATTATGCCTTTCAAGATGAAAAGAAGGATGATTTTTTTCATTTCGAATATGGTCTGGGATAAAGTGAGGAGCCACCCATGGTGGCCTGGACAATGGATATAGTGGAGGAGGATATTTGCTTGATTAAGTGGTGATGGAAGTGGAGGGGCATGGGGGATGAGAGGAGAGGGGGATGTAGAGGAGGAGATGGGGCGGAGGGAGGCAGAAGCGGGGTTAGCAGCGATGATGGTGGAGGGAGTGGTAGCAGGGCAGAGGGCATCCAAAGAGGAGCGGAGGGTGGCCATTACGGGGATGGGTTTTGGGGTTGGAGGATGACAGGAGATTTTATGGTGGGGACTTGGATGGCTATGTTTTTAAAGGGCAAGATCATCAGATGGTGGAGAAGATGGGCTTTATATGAGTGAATGATCGGTAGACTGATGAAAAAATTTATGGATTAAGAGTTTATGGTCCGATTCCAGTCGAAGGAGAACTATAATGTGGTTGTTACCGGAGAACTTGGTTCATCATTGGCCAGCTTCTAGCAGTGAAGCCATGAGTTTTCGACTTCATCTCTAGCACTAATATGGTAATCTGGGTTCGGATTCTAGGGCTACTAATAGAGTCTTGGTAGTCGAAGATGCTACTAGGAAGAGCTTCAGAGGCTAGACCGGTGGACATGGATGATTTCGATGATTGGTGCCAGAAAAAATGAGGTTTGCAAGGATTCAGGTGGAGCTGGACACATTGGAGCCTCCGAAGCTGGGGGTTTCAATCCAAGGAACCAACGATATTGTCGGGCAGCCTTTTTGTGTATGAGAATATTTCGACAATCTGCTATCAGTGCAACCAACTAGGCCACATCGACGATGAATGTCAGTTCCTTTGGAAAAGTCCAGTGAGTAGCAAGTGATCCTTGCAACTGAAAAACTTTTTTGCTTCTCTAATGGTCGACGAAGGAGATCTGATGGATAGTGAGATGGCGGCATTTATGGTGCGGCTATGGCTAGGCCCTTGGGTGGCGACATTACGAATCAAGTAGCCCCGACCAAGTAGGGCTCCGGTCAAGCCGTAGAAGGAGGTTGAGTCCAATTCGGACTCTTTGGGCCCAAATTCTTCTCCCTCCTGCTTGAGTTCACCAAGGGTGAGGGAGAGCCCACTGAGCTCACCATCGAATTCTTCTAGGTAGCAAAAACCCTCAAAATTCTCCTATCGATGCTCATCGGAGAAGATGGGTGCATATCCCGACCGAGTCTAAGGCAACTTAATCGAGTTGGGATCCAGATTTTGGGTCCTAAATGGAGGTGGGCCTGATCCAGGAAGCTATGGATGTGGGCCTGAATGTTAGCCTGGGCTTGAAGGATCAGTACATGGCTAAGGTGGGTGAGCTCTCTTTGAAGCATGCCTGGAATCCAGTCTGGCCGATCCAACCCCTTGAGATCCAATGGCTCGCTAGCCAACCCAATCACACGATCTATCTGAGTTTGGGCCAAGAGCTATAGGGTTGGTTGGTGGGTTATTGTCCCATATGCAGAGCCCTAGGCCTCTTGAAGTAGGTCCAGGGCTGATGGAGTTGGGCTCCTAGGCCACCGAAGGTAAGCTATCATCATCCCAGCAGAAGGACTCCTCGATTACTATCAGGGGTCTCGTCTTCCCATCCCTTTCTCCATCAGCCTCCTCTCTCTCGATGACCCATCAGTCAATAGCTGGAGGTGGGTTCCATTGGTCTTCACCCATCCCTCTCCAAGGGTGCAACCACCATGGAGGGCCGAGTGGAGACCCTCGGCGACCCACTATATGGGGAAGGAGCACCAGTCACCTATGCTGCCCTCAACCTCTAGTGGGCCCTCCCCACTCAGCCATGAGGGTAGAAATACAGGTGTTTTGGGGGAGGAAGGAGGTTCAACAGTGGAAGGCTCAGTTATGTACCATGGTGAGAAAGTGGGCCAATTGAAAACAACCCTATTCATTATAGGGGAACAAACTGAGCCAAGTCTAGACAGTGCCAATCGAAGTGAATCGAGTGATGCACTGACTATGGGACCTCAAGCTTACCCCCAACTAGTCAGTGACTCTATAATGAAGGTGTTATTCTGGAATATCCGCAATGCTAGCAAGCTCTCTTTTCACTCAACATACAGGAGGATCATGCAACTTCATAGTCCAGATTTGTGTGTTTTTTGAAACGAGGCTCTGTGATTCGAGTTTTGCTTGGCTTCACCACTACTTCTTAATGAATTGGAGGTTTTATGTTGTGGAATCTCAAGGTCGGGGTTATTATTGTTGTTTGGAGATCTAATGTAGCCACAATAGATGTTTTTCACCATTATTTTCAACAAGTGGTTATTATCATTTCTAAAATGAATGGTTTTGCTTGATTTTTATCTAGTGTGTATGCCAGTACCAATTATAGGGAGAGGAGGACTGTGTGGCAGGAGGTGTCATGTTTGATTGATCGAAGCATCCCTACTATTGTGGTCGGTGACTTCAATTGTATTGTTGGTCCCTTTGAGAAAAGAGGAGGTAGGCCATTGTGGATGTTGTAGAGTCTAGAGAATTTAAAGACTTCATTTAACCTACTAGCTTAGTTGATCTTGTCTTTATTGGCTCGAGGTTCACATGGTGTGACAACCACCATGCCAAAGTGTGCAAGAGAATTGATAGAGTCCTTAAGAGGGGGGGGTGAATTAGGTTTTCTAAAATTTTTTATAACTTAAAACAAATATGTGCACCAATTAAATGAACTATATAAAGATGCAATGGAAGCAATGAAAGTATGTGCAGAAGTATGAAGTAATAAATAAAGTAAGATAAAGAAATCAAAACCACACACAAAGACTAAATTTTATAGTGGTTCAGTGTCAAACATGACACCTACTTCTACTCCTCAAGAAACTTTTGAAAATTTCAACTATAATTACCAAGATTACAGTCTAATTATTTTATCGAGATCATAATTAAATCTAATTAGTTTTTCTTAGGTGCACCAAACAAAATCTTTCCTAAGCCACTTCTAGGCTTTTACACAATCTAATTCAAGGCTTAGATGAGCTTATTCTCATGTTTCAATCCATATTAAAACTTATACACAATAAATAAAGAAATATAAAATTTAATAATAAAGAATAAGCCCCTTAATGAGCAAATAAAAAGTCACTGAAGCTCAATCTAAAGAGTTGAAAAGCTTTGCAATTAATCTCTAAGACAACCTATTTCTTTCTTGAGCACGCATCGTATCCTTCAAATCATGGCACAACTCCAAAGGAGATAGATTGTTTAGATTAATGATCTAATCATTCACATCAAATAAAAATACAAGCATATATTGAAAAAGAAAATATTTTTTTATTCTTTATATGAAAAAAAGTACATAAAAGATAGAGTAAAGAAAAGTAAATCTGATTTACAAAAGAAGTCATCTCCTCTCCGAGATGAAAAAATTTTAGCCACTCATCGTGTTAATTCTGCTCGCCATCACTCCCTTCATCTTCCTTTTTGCTGGAACACTGGAGAAGAGGCTATGGATAGATGAAAAAGGGATTGGAGATTAGATTTATTGGATGCTTGAATGATTTCTAGTTTTAGGCATTGGGACTTATTTATAGGTGTAGGGAGGCATGAAGTTTAATAGATGAAGCAATGTGGGATTAATAGAAGAAAGAATGGATGGCTAGGGTTTCTTTTAAGTAGACATGTGAGGCTCCTTGAAAATGGATGGTTAAGATTTATTGAGAGGATCAAGGGGCACTAGATGGTGGCATGAAAGAGGTTAAGTGTGAGAAAATAAGACGTTGGATAGTTGGGATATGGTGTGAAATAAGATGGGGCAGAATAAAGAAAAGAGGGAGCACAAGTTGTTTCTTAAGGAGGCACTAGGATTTCAATAGATGTGGCTTGATGAAGGGCTTAGATGCAATGAAAGAAAATAAGGCATGCTCCCTAGATGGTGTGAGAAAGGGAGGAGGGCTTCTTATGTAGAACTAAAAATAAAGAGAGAAAGGAGGGTGGCGTGCGCTCCAAATAAAGGAAAGAGAGGGGCATTGGGATCTTAAGATGTGCCGCTAGGGTTTGTGATGAATGGCCTTGCATCTTGGCTATTAGTTGGAGCTTTTCTTCTAAGCCCTTAGATGATTACCTTATTTGATTAGCCCTTCAAATAGGTTGCTCTTAACCTCTTGGTTCTTAAATTTTGCTTTAGATTTGAATCAATTTGAATTTTGATTAGCTCAATCTCTCAATTATCTATATATAGATCAATTAATAAAAAATTTAATACTTCTGTATCCTAATTAGTATACTTATCACATCTTGATGTGTTTTTAACATAATTTAATAATCTTTGCATCTGTCTAATTAAATGGTCAAGCATGTTATATTTTATTTACAATATAGGAATTAAAAAAATATTTTGATACCTTCATAAATGAATTAGCTATATACATGACTTGTTCTGATATTGATTTCAA
The DNA here is from genome assembly GCF_000442705.2 of Elaeis guineensis. Lineage (NCBI taxonomy): Eukaryota > Viridiplantae > Streptophyta > Magnoliopsida > Arecales > Arecaceae > Elaeis > Elaeis guineensis. The sequence goes on from NC_025997.2 coordinate 21,745,622, forward strand.
AAAATATGGTTGGGTAACTCACATAAATATTTTTTTTAACATTAGCATCATCATGATTTATTCTGGCTTGACCAATGGGGATTGCATGTTGGTTCTATCGACTTATAATCTAAGAAACTAGTTTTGACACCATACTATTGGTGAATAGAATAGTGATTACCTGAGGACCTGTTATCTATTATCTATTATCAATATCAATTATTTATTACTAAGCTATGCCACTAGGTTATGTGGCCATAGCCAATTTTAAATCTAGCATTAGTTTGTGAAAAGTATGCTCTTGAAAAGAAAATGATTTATTATTTTTTGATATGTGATAAGAATTGAATATCGCTCAATCAATTATATGAATTTAGTTTTGTTATGAATCAACATGCTTTGAACCACTTCGAAGTATTCAGACATTTACTGGGCTAGTATAGTGCATTATTTTTTCATCTTTTTCTCTATTACAGATGCAGAACTGTGAATACTTATGGAACTCAAGGGAGTGCGGTAGCTAAAGAAAAAATATTGTCCGATCAGATTGGATGCCAGGAAGAAAGAAGAGATTTCTAATTTAAAAATTTTCATAACTTCTATGAAATTTACCTCGATGCACAGTGAAAAAATGATTGAGGTTGATTTATTTCTGAAGATTGTTGCTTCACGAGATCTGAATGTTCAGACCCTCTACTTCACTCGCATGCCAACTAACGTAGGAGAGAGAGATGAAGAACTCTTTAGGATAGAATGAGAGAAGAGCCTTAAGATCTAATCTCAATGCTTTAGAGAACTCCACACGCCACCACACCAAAGAGATGAGATGCCCAAGGGGAGAATATGCCAAGAGGAGAGGGGATGCCCAAGGGGAGAACACTTCACTCCTTGGTTGATTGCTTGATTTCTTTCTTCTTCTCCAAACCTCTCCTTAAATAGGTAAAAGGTCCTAGATCAAATCAAATATCTTCATAGATTAGAAATAAGACTCTCCAAGTTTGAATCAAATCTAAACTTCCTAAATCATGAGGATTCCTAAAGAAAATAGGAGAGGTGCCAACTTGTGCCTCTCTATGGCATGATTCTGACTCTCATTTTTCAGGAGTATGGGGTAGATTTAGAGGGAGAGATCTCGAGAGAGCTATTACACATAGACACCTACAATGCTCGATCACTGCATCGCATGAGATTTCAGAAGATTGGCTAATGTTGGATCAAGAGAGGAGATGATACTGATGAGGATGAGGCTCCTAAGACAGTTCCAGCACTAGATATTTAGATGGAGGAGCCAGCAGCACCAGCAACTGAGGCAGAGCAGACAAAGGCTGATCGTCTAGAGGCATCAAACAAATCTTTCTTCAGACTGGACGAGGATGCACTGATCGAGAGGATCAATTCTAGGGTAATTGGTGCTATTAGTATAAAGATCGAGTGACTGATCACTCATCTAAGAGAGGTGGAAGATAGAATAGTGTAAATAATCTTTGCGGTGAGAACTGACAGCTGGGGCCAGCCATCTAGAGCTACCGGATCACCATCTCCACCTCAGTCTAGACCCAGCTCTTAGGGCCACCTGACCTATGTATCTTTAGGATGCTAGGACTTGCATTATAGAGCCTTAGTTTCCCCTAGCATTCCATTTTTATAGGTGCATGCTATACTTTTTGGACTTTTAGATATTTTTGTTATCATTGTAAACATCTTATATAAACATTCTTTGAAAGTTAATAAAAAAAAAATTCTTTTGAAAAATTTAGCATCTATTTGGATAAATTTGATTGATACTTGGATAAATTGACATTTAGTTCACTTAATTGTGCTCAATTTTAAATGGCTTCATTTGCAAAAGTAAGGGAGAGAAAATATTTAAGAATGCTCCTAAATTTGAAAATCTAATCTTGGAAATCTGAAATTGAAGGTAAAATAATCCAACTATAATTATGAAAAAATAGGGGGAGATGAAATTATTGAAATATTGGAAGAAAAATGAATTTTATCTTAACTTCTATCTTGACTTGATTGAAGATATCATGATTTGTAAAACTAAGGGGGAGTAATATATGTAAAGCTTAAGTATGCAAAATCTGAAAGAGGAAGGAGGAGATAATGATAAATCATAATAAATCAAATGAATATCTCAATTTGATAATCTAAATTTAAATGTACTTAATCTAAAATAAAGAGGAGGAGAAAAGTTGTAAAGTAAAACTATCTAACAAAAATTATGAAAGATAGAGGGAGAAATTGATAAAAATGAATTCATGGTACCTCAAAATAATCGGGGAGAAATGCTTATCATGCTTCATTTTGCCTTGATTGAAAATTTAAATTAATTTGAACCTTCTTTACTTTATTGAGAAATATGATTTGCTTGATCATCTTTGAAAATCAATTGGAGTCAAATTGAATTTAAGACATCTTTTCACTCTAAGGAATGATCTTGATACATACTTTAAAATTTTGAAATATAACTGAAAATCTAAATATAGTACAAATTTTTGATATGCATCAAAAAATTCTCATAAAATATGCCTTAAAATCTTTATTAGGGTAATTTTGCTCAAGATATAGATTTGGAAAACTTAGTTCTCAAATATTTTGATACTATATGATACATTCTCGATTGAATTTTCTGAATTTGATACATTCAATTCATGATAACTAAAGCATTTAAGTATAAATTGTTAAGTTCTACTTCTCAAGAATTACTACTTAAGAGCTTAAGTAAAGAAACTCTAGATTAGACTCACCTTGCAGAAAATTTTAATGAGAATTAAATCAAGTTAAGAAAGCAAGTCTACCCTAAAAATCAAATTGGAGAACAAAGGCTATCAAAGAACTCATGATACACTTGGCACGCCATGTTTCTAGCATATTCAATTGATATCATTCTTACATCCTATTGCTTTTGATGATTTTTTTTGATCCTTTCCATGACCCTTTTGATGTTGTCAAAAAGGGAGAGAGAGTTGTGTTGAGTATATTCTTGAGCTTGTATGTTTCATACTTAGAATGCTTGAAAATATTTAGATCATGAAAATATTTAAGAATCTAAATCTCAGATAAATTGAAACATTCATAATGTGTACATTCTCTCACTTCATTGTTTTTACTACCCAATTAGTTGAAACACATTAATTTTATTTTAAGCACATACTCAAAATTTTGCCATCATCAAAAAGGAGGAGATTGTTGATCCCATGATTGATTTTGATGATCGTAAAATTTTAAGTAATTATGAATCTAACCATGTAATTTAAGAGTGGCTGTAGATCTTTTCAGGTGTTTCAATTGAAGAAACAATCCATAAAAAAGATCTCCTCAAGATTCACTAAGTCAAGGACTTTAAAGAAAGATTTTTAAGTTTCAGACTTAGTGGAGCCAACCTCTTCATTGAAACAGATGTTAAAATGAGCAATTTCAAGTTTCAGAAGGATTGAAGTCGATCCTGATGGAAATATAGGCAGTTCTATGTATGCAATTTTAAAATTTTTACCGCAGATATTGATAGATTAAAAAATTTAATCTATATTACAAGCACAAGATTTAATCTAAACTACCATACCAAAATTTATGATATGATTAAATATGTGATTAAGATCTGAAAAATAAAAATTTGCATCGATCATATCGATGCTCTAGATTAGATCTAACCCTTAGATATAATCAAACTTGATCTAACGAGTTTAGAACTCATTACCAAAGCACAAATTGCTGATCTCCGCAATTACATCACATGGATTGGAGTTCCTTCAGGTTATTCACAACTGCACAAAAATATCCGACTTCTATAGATCGTCCACATGAAGAACAATTACTGATCAGTCTCCTCGGAAGTGCTAACTCATGAAGATCTTTGATGGCTGATCTTCTTCTTTTTCTCTTAATCTCTTAGACACTCTAGAGAGGAAGAAGAATTAATGGAGGAAGGAAGAAAGGAGAGAGGCTATGTAGAAGAAACTAATTTCTTCTAATTCTCATCTTGGGTGTCCAACTATTGGACTCCTTTTTTATAGATGAGGCTAGGGTTTAGGGTTAAGAGGAGGCACCAATAATTCCCATGCCAACCACCATACGAGGCATCCCATATTTTTGTAAAAATATATGATGGTGTGAGAAAAGAAATTAGACCTTTCTTATGCCAACCAACATCTCAACACACATGGAGAAAATATTTTTGGTGCCACCATTTTTTTCCAAAAAATTTGATTTCTTTCCTTCTTATCTCCTTATCTTTGATTTGGATCAAATTCAAATCAGAAAAGAGATAAAGACTATGACTCATCATGAGTGCCGCCCACCCCTCCCTATGCCTTCCTTTCTCATGCCCAAAATATTTCATGTAAACTTATTTTGCGTATAAGGAATGGCGCGGGACCTAGGGCATGCGCAAAGGAAAGAATCCCAGTTGGCTGGGACTCTTCACTTCTAATTTGATTTCAATCCAAATCAGATTTGATTTGGATCCAATAAGAGAAAAGAACCTAATCTAATTAGGAACACAATCTTCTCAATAAATTCCTAACCTAATTAAGAATTAACTAAACCTAAGTCTTGATCAAATCAAAAATAAATTTTTTATACAATTAGGCTTGATCTAGTCAAACCCAATCTAAGTCAAACTGAATCCACTTCAATTAGACTTGATCCGAACCTCTTTGCTCAATCAAATTAAGTTAATTAGCAATCTAATTACTAATAAATCTTCCATTAACAATAGAGTCCCAGTCTAGTGGGACTTTCCTCCAGAGTCCTAATCTAGTGAGACTCTTCACTAGAGTCCCAATCTAGTGAGACTCTTTAGCCATCCGATCAGACTGAATCTTCTAATATGTGTGATCCCATAGATTCGAACCTAAGCCGATAGCATAAGAATAAATTTTTATACTAATCGATATAATCATCTAGCAATAGAATCCGATGTCCGGATAGGCCAAAAGATTGCAAAATAACACTCTAGACCTGACATTCATACCCTTCATGAGCTACTCTTGACAGCAGAGTGCTCGGTATTTGATCACATTCGATGCGAATGTGCTTCTACATTCAACCTGCATGCCAACCAGTGTCTCCACACTCCTTGGTTAAGAAGATAACTAACACATATAGCACACAACGACCTATACTTGATATTGCTATTATCCTATTAATAGCATATCATTTTGTCGCGAATATATTTTAAAGACTAAATGACAAATCCTTCTTTGTTGATTAAACATAGTCCTAAGAACTTCATCACAACATAGGAGTTCAAAAAAGATGGACAAAATGTGATGAAAAAATCAAATAATTTTTATTAATAAAAATTTATATACAATATATAAATATGAGTACAATCATCAACAGACTGATGATTGACTTTGAGACATAATTTCTAATAACTCACACTTGGACTAAAACCAATCGATACAATATTGAATATCCATCTTTGACTTGTGATTATTGAACTCCTTGATTTCGAGAGCTTTAGTAAATGGATCAATCAGGTTCTCCTTTTCATCGATCTTCTGAAGATCGATGTCACCTCGATCCACGATCTTCTGGATAAGGTAGTAGCGGTGCAGAATATGTTTGGTACACTGATGGAGATTCTGCTCCTTGGCTCGAGCAATGGCTCCAATGCTGTCCAATATAATAGGACAGGGCTATCAATGAAGGGTACTACTCTGAGCTCGCTGATGAACTTTCATAACCACACAGCTTCCTTCGCAGCATCAGATGCTGTGATATATTCTACCTCACAAACAATCTGCCATGGTGTGCTGCTTGAAATTTTTTCAGTAGATTGTCCACCGTTCAAGTTAAAAAATATATCCCGATATACTCTTGCTATCGTCATAGTTTGACTGAAAGCTAGAATCGATGAATCCCACTAGTTTCAACTTAGTTTTCTCATAAAAAAATCACTGTTCTTTAGTATTTCTCAAATACTTAAGGATTATCTTTATGACCTTCCAGTGATTTTCTCTAAGATCAGACTGGTTTCTACTCACTACCCCTAATGAGTATGCCATGTCTGGTTTTATACATATCATGGCATATATTATAGAACCTACTACTGAAGCATATGAAATTCTATTCATATATGCTTTTTCTTGAGGAGTTGTCGGACAATCCCTCTTCGAGAAAAAAAATTCATGGCCTATTGGAAGATAGCCTTTTTTGAAATTCTCTATACGAATCGCTTCAGCATAGTGTCTATATACGTGGACTGGGACAATCCAAACAACCTTTTCGATCTATCTCTATAGATCTATATACATGGACTAGGACAATCCAAGCAACTTTTTCGATCTATCTCTATAGATCTTTATCCCAAGGATGTAAGATGCTTCTCCCAGATTCTTCATAGAGAAATGAGATGATAATCAAACCTTTATTCCTTGTAATGCAGAGACGTCATTTTCGATCAAAAGAATATCATCCACATACAGAATAAAAAATACAACCACAGAATTGTTTATCCATTTATAAATATAGGGTTCTTCTCCATTCCTAACGAAGCCATACGTTCTGATAATCTTATCAAAATGCATGTTCCAACTCCTATATGCTTGCTCCAATTCATAGATGGATCTTTGAATCTTGCACACTTTGGACTCATCTGTGGATGTGAAATCTTTAGGCTATATTATATACACATCTTCTTCTAGCTCTCCATTTGGAAAAACTATTTTCACATCCATTTATTAGATTTCATAATCCATATATGCTGCTATCACAAGTATAATCCAAATAGATTTGAGCATTGCCATGAGAAAAAATATCTCGTCATAGTCAATACCATAATACTGACGACAATCTTTGACAACCAAACAGACTTCATAGATCTCCACCTTTCCATCTACACCCCTCTTCCTTTTAAAGATCCATTTACACCCTATGGGTTTAATCCCTTCAGGTGGATCAACTAATATCCACATATCATTGACCTTCATAGACTCTATTTCGAATTCATGACTTCAAGCTATTTATCAGAGTCAGACCTTTGCATTGCATCCATATAAGTGATCGGATCCTCATTGTTCTCATTGAGTTCAATAGGATCCTCAACCTGGATCAAAAAATCATAGTATCTGTCTGGTTGATGCGATACTCTATCGAATCTCTTTAATGGTGCCTCTACAATAAATTTTGAATTTGACATCATCAAATCTGATTCTGTAGATTCACTAGATTGTATTGATTCTACTTATTGAACTTCATCAAGTTCAACCTCAGAGGCATTAACTTCTTCTTTAAGGAATTTTTTTTCCAAAAAAACTATCCTAAGGCTAGTAAATACTTTTTATTCATCAACAAGATAGAAATAATACCCTTTAATTTCTTTGGGATACCCTATAAAAATATATTTGTTAGATCTGGCTCCGAGTTTATCCATTTTCAAACGTTTGACAAAAGTCGGACACCCTCAAATTCTAAGGTGAGAGAGCACTGGCTTACGTCCCGTCCACATCTTATGTGATGCTTTACTCACAGATTTACTAGGAACCTTGTTAAGCACATAGCAAACCAACTCGAGTGCATATCCCTAAAAGAAGATCGACAAACTAGAAAAGTCCATCATGGATCGAACCATGTCCAACATGGTTCGATTTCTTCTTTCTGACACACCATTGTATTGTGGTGTTCTAGGAGATGTCCATTGTGAGAAAATTCTATTCTTCTCTAGATATGTCAGAAACTCACTAGAAAGGTATTTACCTCCTCGATCAGATCAAAAAGTTATAATATTCTTTTCAGTTTATTTTTCTACCTCATTACAAAATTGTTTAAATATTTTAAATGATTCAGATTTGTATTTCATCAAGTAGATGTACCCATACCTAGATAGGTCGATTGTGAATGTAATGAAATAGTAGTACCCTCCTTTGACACTAGTACTCATAGGCCTACATACATCAGTATGTACAAGATCCAAAACTTCACTGGCTCGTTCACTTATTTTAATGAAAGGTGACTTGATCATTTTTTCAAGTAAACAAGACTCACAGGTAGGCAATAATTTATAATTATTGTCATCAAGAATTTTCTCTTGAGCTAACCTATTCATCCTGTTCTTGTTAATATGACCTAGCCTATAATGTCAAAGGTAGGCATCTGTGACATCAACTATTCTAGGGTATTTATTTGACGTGTATATTATATTAGACCGTGATACAGCATAAATACTATCGTTCAACTATCCACACATCATAGTAACATGTTTAAAATGATATCACAAAAATTTTTTTTATTGAAATCTCATAATTTGCTTTGGCCAAAAGGCCTACAAAAATTACATTCAATAAAAAATTAGGATAGAAACAACAATCACTAAGAATAATAGAATAAAAATCGAATACAAGCTTGATAATTCTTAAAGCTAGAACTGGAACTGATCTTTCATCTCCAACATTCAGGAATCTCTAATCATCTCCAAATCTCCTACTGATCTGAAGTTTCTGCAATGAATTGCAAATATTAATAGGACTATCAGTATCCAATATCCAGGATATAGTATCAAAAATTGAGAAGTTGCAAGATGTTATCATATAATTATCTTGTCCAGCAATCGATTGCTTCTTCTTCTTCGGTCTGTTTGGATCAAAAAAAGCTATGTATTGAGGATAATTCCTCTTTCAATGACCCTGCTTCCTACAATAGAAGCACTCTGCCTAACTTTGGTCGGTCTTGAACTTTTGGGTCTAACTCCCAATACTTTGCATCTTTTTATTTTTTTTTCTTTTCTTTTTTAAAGAGATGACACCCACCTGAAGAAGATCCTCCCACTATATTCACCATCTCCTTGTGGAGCTGGTGATCCTTCTCAAAAGTCTATAGCAACCCTAACAGACCGTGGTAATTAACTACAGACTTCGTCATTCGAAAATGATTGAAAAATGATAGGTAGGATTTGGATAAAGAGTTCAAGATCGCATCCTTCTCAAGCTGTTAGTATAAAAGAAAGCTAAGCTTGCTCAGATGCTCTATCTGTTCGATCATGTACAATATATGATCGATGACCGATGCTTCCTCCCTTATCCAAGTATTGAAAATGGCATAACTGGTCTTGTGCCGCTTAACATCATCGGGAGTACCAAAAGACTCGTTCAACACCTTGAGCATATCTTTTGGCTGAGCTTCCTCAAATTTTTGACTGAACTTGTCGTTCATTGTAGCCTGCATGATATAACATACCGTGGTACGGTCATTGAGCCACTTCAAGTAAGTATCTCGAACCGCACCTTGAGCATTAGGAGTAGGCTCCTTGGATGCTGGATTTGTAAGGACGTACAAGATCCGTTCATGCTTTAAGATAATTTCTAATTTTTGATATCAATTATTGAAATTGGGTTCCATCAATTTTTCACTATCCAATAGTGATCGGAGCGACAAGTTTATGGCCATAACTATATGAAAGAAAAATCAAAACCTAATCAGTATATGAATTAATTAAGCCTAAAGACAAGAACTTTAGTTTAAAGGTTCTCCCACTATTTTATACGAATTGATAGTCTCTACCTCTAATTTGAGTAATTATCTTAATTTCTTAGGGGGTACTAAAATCCACACGGACTGCACACAATTCCGACTTGAGCTGGCCCACCTATATGCATCTTTGGATGGGTTCTTTAACCAATTGTTTCACCAAATTATTTTTAGTAATTGATTCAGCCCCAGAAAATTTTTCAGTTGACTTTAGTCTTCTCTGCAAGTCCTGGTTAGGTTTAACCATTCACATGATCACACTTAGGAATCTAACTACTAAATGATCAGGCCCAACTTTGACCGACCAACCTGACCACTTGCTAGAGAGACTCGATTGAGTCATCATACTATGAATGATAATTTCAATAGTAGATGAGCATAAGGCCTTCGGACCTCCAATGATCATCATACTAATGAACCCATTATCCCCCAACTTAATAGGAGGCTATGATTTAGTTATCACCATAACTATCTCATTTTAGGGACCTAATAATTTAGAGGATTCAATTTATAAATTTAGACAAGAGAAAAGATCAACTAGTTAACCATAATCCTCCCACTGACTTCATCAAGTTATTGAATTGGATTAGTATCATGCTAGTTGAAATGGCACCTAGATCAGTCACACTGATCAACCTTAATGGCATGGGTCAACTCGAGTCACTTAGAGGTCTAATTAAAATATAATCCATCAAATTGATCAAGTAAGTGAGATCGATGGAAGGATATGCTAAGCTTGCCTTAGACACCATCAAAATAGTCAGGTAAACTACTCTCAATTAAAAACTACTGATCGAAATGCCAAACTTATCTTAGATATCAATTGGTTAATTAGTTTCGATTCGACTGGCCTAATGACTCAGGTTTGACTACTGAGCCTCAATCAACATCCATTTGGTCTAATCAAAGATATGGACTTACCATCTATAATTATTATATTAGTACTAGAAAAAGTCTGATTTAATCTAATTCAATATTTGATTAGATTTAATCAATTTCTCTATATGATTCATTAACTCTTTGATTCTAACCTTAGGTCTAATCCAATTAAGAGGACCCAATTTGAGCTAACCCATACTCCATATTTTATGCAATGTCATTAGATCTTAAATCATAATTCTAAATCTAATCGATTCTACACTTAATTCTTAATTAAGTTCAGCATCAACATAATTTAGGTTAAGTTTTTTAAACTATTTCTCATGTAAATATTTTTACATTAAATCATAAAATCTTTTTAGATCACATCTAAACTTTTTATGACCTCAAATTAAAATAATTTTAATCATTAAGATTAGATGTTAGTATTTTTCTTACAACTTACATCACATACAACAAATCTTAGAATTTCAAAATCTAGAATTTTACAGAAAAGTAAGTTCTTTCTTTCGCGTTCTTCTTCATGGGACCTCACAGTGGCACCCCTATATGCCATAAGAGCACCCCATTGAATGAGAGGAGAGAGTCATGTAACCTTACTTGCTCCTCTGATCGGACGGTCTGGTGATAACCCAATTTGAGTACTTTGCTACTCAGATCATCGAATCTAACATATACAAGACTGATCAAATATCAGATCTAAAAATAAAAATTATTTAGATCTAATTTAAACAACATAAAATCATATCTAAACACATATAAAATCATATCATATAGAACGTAGCTCTGATACCAATTCATGAGAATATAGATAGTTCTATGCATGCAATTTTAAAATTTTTGCAGTGAATATTGACAGATTAAACAATTTAACCTACATTAGATGTACAAGATCTAATCTAAACTACCATGCCAAAACCTATGATATGATTAAACATATGATTAAGGTCTAAAAAATAAAAATCTGTATCGATCATATTGATGCTCTAGATTAGATCTAATCCTTAGATATAATCAAACCTGATCTAACGAGTTCAGAACTCATTACTGAAGTGCGGGTTGCTGATCTCCACAATTATATCATATGGATTGGAGTTCTTTCAGATCGCTCGTAGCTGCATAAAGGTGTCCGACCTCTACAGATCATCCACATGAAGAACGGTTACTGATTAGTCTCCTCGAAAGTGCTAGCTCGCGAAGATCTTTGATGGCTGACCTTCTACCTCTTCTCTTAATCTCTTAGACACTATAGAGAGAGAGAAGAATTAATGAAGGAAGGAAGAGAGGAGAGAGCCTATGTAGAAGAAACTAATTTCATCTAATTCTCATCTTGGGCGTCCAACTATTGCACCCCCTTTTTATAGATGGGGCTAGGGTTTAGGGTTAAAAGGAGGCACCAACAATTCCCATGCCAACCACCATTTGGGGCATCCCATATTTTTGTAAAAATATATGATGGTGTGAGAAAAAAATTAGATCTTTCTCATGCCAACCAACATCTCAACGCACATGGGGAAAATATTTTTGGCACCACCATTCTTTCTTAAGAAATCTGATTTCTTTTCTTCTTATCTTCTTATCTTTAATTGGATCAAATTCAAATCAAGAAAAAAATAAGGACCATGACTCATCATGAGTGTTGCCCACCCCTCTCTGTGCCTTCCTTTCTCATGCCTAAAATATTTCATGCAAACTTATTTTTGCATGTAAGGAATGGCGTGGGACCTAGGGCATGTGCAAGGGAGAGAATCCCAATTGGTTGGGATTCTTCATTTCTAATTTGATTCCAATCCAAATCAGATTTGGTTTGGATTCAATGAGAGGAAGGAATCTAATCTAATTAGGAACACAATCTCATTAATAAATTTTTAACCTAATTAAGAATTAACTGAATCTAAGTTTCGATCAAATCAAGAACAAGTTTTTCTTACAATTAGGCTTGATCTAATCAAACCCAATCCAAGTCAAACTGAATCTAATTCAATTAGACTTGATCTGAACCTCTTTGCTCAATCAAATTGAATCAATTAGCAATCTAATTACTAATAAATCTTTTATTAATAGTAAAGTTTCAATCCAGTGGGACTCTCCTCCAGAGTCTCAATTCAGTGGGACTCTTCACTAGAATCTCAATCCAGTGAGACTCTTCAGCCATGGACTCTTCAACCATCCGATCAAATCGAACTTCTAATGTGTGTGATCCCATAGGTTCGAACTTAAGCCAATAGTATAATAATAAATTTTTATACTAATTGATGTAACCATCTAGCAATGGAACCCGATGTCTGGATAGATTGAAAGATTGCAAAGCAACATTCTAGAACCTACAGGAGTATGGTTACCGTATAATTCATCCCTTTGATCCTAATGCTCAAGATGACCTAGGTTTAACTGTCAACCCTAAAATAGTCAATCATATTATATTTTAACCTTTCAAATTTATCACATGGATTCCCCTAACCAAGATTTTACTAAATTGAAATACACTAATGCATTAACTCTTACTTATTCAGAGAGGTCAATCTGATCTTGACTCATGCACTAACTTGATAAGTAGATGACTACATCCAGAAATCTTCCATCACTTAATTAGAAATTCAAATAGTCCGACACTAAAGTACAGTAAGTTGCTTATAAGTTACCGTGGTGATTTCAGATCGGAGGGACACTTATATCCATACCCTTTGTAAGCTACTTTTGATAGTAAAGTATCCGATATTTGATCACGTTCGATGCGAATGTACTCCTATATTCTACCTACATGTCATACCAATATCTCCACACTCCTTGGTTAAAAAGACAACTAGCACATATGGCACTCAACGACCTATACTTGATATTGTTATCATCCCATTAACAATATATCATTTAGTTGTGAACATATTTTAAGAATTAAATGATAAATCCTCTTTTGTTAATTAAACATAGTCCTAAGGACTTCATCACAACATAGGAGTTCAAAGAAGATAGGCAAAAAATGATGAGAAAAAATCAAATAACTTTTATTAATAAAAATTTATATATAATGTACAAATATGAGCACAATCATTAACAGACTGATGATTGACTTTGGGATATAATTTTCAATAAATTCTAGAAAGATTTGAGTCGACTCTGATAGGTTGGGACAGTGCTGATACACAGTCGAGCCGACTCGAAGAAGATCCAAGCTAGCCCTCTCAGGAAAATAGAAATCTAATTTTTCAGACCCTATGGTCAGGCCAACTCAAGACCAATTCGAGCCGACTCGAAGGCAATTGGAGTCGACCCCAATAAAAAAGGAGTCGACCCCAAGCTAGGGACAAGCTCCAACGGATAGTTTTTTGTACTTTTCAATGGGTTGATTTCTACTTCAACGGCTAGTTCAACCCTCCCAACAATCCAATCTCCATCTCTAGCCAATATGAAGCTTATTTAAAGATAGAGAATCAAAAGAAAAGAGAGGTAAGTGGATTGAAAAAAGAAATCATCCAAATTTGAGTGAGCCCCATTGAATATCCAAAAGAAAGAGAAAAGAGAGGAGTTTGAGCTATAAATTTAGAGAAAATTCACTAGTGATCATCCATAATTTTTAAGCATCCTCTCAGTCTTCAAAGAAGAGAAGACAAAGCTACAAGGGCAATCATTCAACCTCTTTTTCATGCTTCAAAAAGAATTTTTTTGTTTTTCATTTTGTGTTGAATTTATTTACTTGTATTTTTATTTCTTTACAAGTTTCTTTAGGAGGAAAGAAACTTGGGGATTAAGCCTATTCAAGCTCAGAATTAGACTTGTAGGTATTGATTGGTTGGTCCGAAAAATCAATTGGATTGTTAGTGAGCCCGAAAAACTAACGATATAAGATTTTGGTTGATGATCTCAAAAATTAATTGAATTTTATTTGTGAGCTTGAAAAAATAAATACACTGTAATCAATGGTAGATTATCATAAAATTATCAAGAAAAGCTTAAGGAGTGGACGTAGAAGCGGATTGCTCCGAACCACTATAAATTTTGTGTATTTGTATTGTGGCCTTCTTTGTTTGCTTTGTTTAGTTTTTAATTTCTATTTTGCATCATTTTAATATTTGCATAGCATCTTTTATTTCTTAATTCTACTGCTATTTATATTGCACACATCTTCACCATAATTTTTAGATTATGGTTAAAGCACATACTTGTTAAAACTTAGATTTGATTAAAATTTTATAAGAACTCAATTCAACCCCCCCCCCCTCTTGGGTTGCTATCTCTGGACAACAACTTGGACATGCCTGGGATGCAGAAAATAAAGGCACGGTGAGGATTTTTGAGGTGCTATAACCAACAAAGAGAAAGAGGAATCCATGAGAAGTTAGGAGATTGAGTACGTCTAGGATGCTGGGGGTCAGGAAAGCTATAAAAAGGGGTGTAGAGCACTAAGGAAAAAAAATAGAGAAAAAGAGAGTAAAAATTGAGAGAAAATCATAGAGAAAAAAAAAAAAAGAGGAAGAAAAGGAAGCTGCCAGGTGTTAGAGTTTTAGAAGAGAGTCTTTAGCAGCATAAGGAGGTTCTGCTACATCTTCTTCATCCTTCAAAGAAGATGGAGCCTTTGGCAATGAGCGAGATCTAATCTATAAGCAGCTAAATCCTTCATCTTTGGAGGAGTAGATAAAGTCTCGAAATCCATATTTGTATTTTATTTCTTGTTCTTATTGTGTATTTTCTTTTATTATGTAATCAACTATTTGAACATTGTAAGGTATATTTTTTTGTGAATCTTATGAAATATTTTGCAAATATGAATATTTTCTGTGATTTTATTCATGTGTTCAAGTAATAGTTTTTCTTATTTTATGGTACTTGATCTCGAATAGTTTATGACTACATACAGATAAGTCGTGATCTAAGGATATGATTCGTGCTTAACGAGATAAGCTATGTTAAGAGCAAGATCATAAATTTATCTTTTTATTATCATTACGGCTTTGAGTTTGTAGTGATTAGGATTACTTTGATTAGAATACTGATCTATTATCAAATGATGGATTCGAAAATCTGAGGTACTTTCTTCTACTTGATTTTTTTCAACTGTATTTCTATCAAATTTATTTTTTTATTCCTCTTAAAAGTGCTAAAATCTAAATTCTTCATCTTATTTTATAACTTGAACACAACTCAGCCCACGGTCTCTATGGATACGATCCAAACTCACTACTATCTACATAGTTTTGAATTGGTGATTAATTTTGATTGCCTACGATAGAACCGCGATCAAATCAGCATCTGTATAACCAATTAGTTCAATTGATGATTATTTCAAATACCATAATCTTAGATTTTGTATGTCAACTAGGTAGCTAAAAATTCTCTTAACAGCAAGTAAGTGACTTTCTTTGGGATTAAATTGAAACCTAGCATACATGCAAATACTAAAGAGTATATCAAGCGAACTAGTAGTTAAATATGGTAATGAGCCAATCATACCTCCATATAGTTTTTATCTATATATTTACCATTTTTATCTTTATTAAGTCTGCATGTGGAGCTAATAGGTATGCCATTTTTTTTTGCATTCTCCATTCTAAATTTTTTTAGTATCTCTCCAACATATTTGGATTGATTGATAAAAATTTTTTTCTTTGTTTGTTTAATTTGAAGTTCAAGAAAAAATATTAATTCTTCCAACATGCTCATTTCAAATTCACCCTGCATAAGCTCGGCTAATTTTTGACAAAGATCCTCATTAGTAGTTCTAAAAATAATACCATCTACATAAATCTGAACTATAAGTAAATTATTTACTTTTTTTTTAGAAATAGAGTTGCATCAATACTATCTCTACTGAAGTTATTTTCAAGCAAAAATTTACTTAACCTTTCATACCAAGCTCTAAGTGCTTGTTTTAGTTTAGATAATGCCTTATTAAGTTTGTACATATGATTTGGGAAGTTATGATTTTCAAAATCAGATGGTTATTCTATAAAAGTTTTTTCAGTTATATATCCATTTAGAAAAATATTCTTTACATCTATTTAGAATAACTTAAAGTTTATATAACAAGCAAATGCAAGTAGCAATCTAATAGCTTTTAATCTAACTACCGGTGCATATATTTCATCAAAATCTATTTCTTCTTCTTGATTATATCCCTTAGCAACTACTCTTTCTTTATTTCTTACTACATTGCTATTTTTATCTAATTTATTTTTAAATACCCATTTAGTATCAATAATTTGATGGCTAATTGGTCTACTTACTAATATCTTGATATTATTTCTTTCAAATTGATTTAATTCTTCTTGCATAGCAAGCATCCAATTCGGATTATTTTTAGCTTCTTCATTGATTTCAAGCTCAATTTGTGAAATAAAAATAAGATAATCATGAATTTCTCTAAAGGTGGATCTAGTTTTTATACCTTGTGAAAGATCACCAATTATAAGATCTTAAGGATAATTATGGGCATACCTCCATTCTTTAGATAGATCATCATATTTTTTGCTCCTACCTTCATCTTGAATTACTTCATGATCATCATCTTTTGAATCTCCCTCTTCACAAGTATTAGGTTTGTCCTTCAAGTTGAGTTCCTTTACTCCTTTTTCCAAGCTTCCTGTATTATCATCAAGAATATCTTCCTTTCTCAAAGATAAATTGTTAGTTTCATCAAAGATTACATGGATAAACTCTTCAATAACTAAGGTATGTTTGTTGAAGACTCTATATATCTTGCTAGATATAAAGCATCCAAAGAAGATATCCTCGTCTGACTCAACATCAAATTTTTCAAGATTATTTTTTCCATCATTTAAGATAAAATATCTATAACCAAAAATATAAAAATAGCTAATATTTGGTTTTTTTTCCTTTCCAAAGCTCATAGAAAATTTTCTTAAGAATTGGATGAATCAAAATATGATTTAAAATATAATATGCAGTATTTATAGCTTCAACCTAAAAATATTTTGGAAGATTTCCTTCACATAACATAGTTCTAGTAATTTTTTTCTAAAGTTCTATTCTTTCTCTCAATAACACCATTTTATTGAGGTATTCTTATAACAGAAAAGTTATGTTCAATGCCATTTTCATTATAAAAAATTTTAAAATTTTGATTTTCAATTTCAATGACATGGTCACTTTGAATTCTAATAATTGTAGAGCTCTTTTCATTTAAAATTTTTCGATAGAATTTAAAAAATATAGAAAAAATTTCATCTTTGTGTGCTAAGCACTCTTCATGGTTATCTCATCAAGATCAACTATGTAGACATTACCACATCTATGACCAATAAATTTGATGCTATCGTCAAAGGGACTAGTAACTATGTATAAAAAAGATTCAAATATGACTTTAAATCTTTTATCACATAATTGACTTATACTTAGCAAGTTATATTTTACACTATCAATAAGTAATATATTTTCAATAAAAGTAGAGGGAGTGATTTTGATTTTATCAATTTCAATAATTTTTTCTTGACCATTGTTGCCAAATATTACCACTCTTTCATTCTTTCTTTCAAGGGTGATGAATTGATTTTTGTCACCTGTCATATGTCTTGAACAGCTGCTATCTAAGTACCATACTTTCTTATTTTTATTGGTTATAAGACATTCCTATAAAATAATCAAGTGACTAATTTAGGTACTCAATTGTCTTCTTGGATCTTTTAGGGTTAGCAATCATGGTTTCTTTTGAAACTTAAATCTTCTTGACTATTTTTCCATCAGATTTTCTTATGTTGCATGTATATGCTTTGTGTCCTACTATACCATAGCTAAAGCATGTAACATGTGAGGTGATATATGATGAAGAACTAATATAAAGATCTTTTAAGAACTTTTGTTTCTTGTTAGAATTGAAATTGATACCAACTTTATCATAGACAGCTTTCGGGTTGTTTAAAATCATTTACAATTTTTTTGAACTACACGTAAATTTATCAACCAATGGTGTCAATCTGTTTACTTCAATTTTTAGGATGTGATTCTCTTCAAGTAATAATTTATTATTTTATAATATTTCATCCTTTTCTTTGGTCAATGATGCATTTTATTTTTCAAATCTTTATATCTAGTGCTAATTTTTTTGAAATCATTAAGTAACTCATGAAATGCATCTTGGAGTTCTTCAAATGTAAAATCTGTGGATTGTTCAGAAATTACTTCTTCATCTTATGCCATGAGACACAAGTTTACAACATCTTGATTTTCTTCATCCAAAGAGGAATCATCACTATCACTCCATGTTGCTACCATAATCTTTTTTTTGGATTTCTTGAAGGCTTTTTTGAGAGTTAGGCCATCAGCCTTGAAATGGCTTGGTTTTTTGCATTCATAGCATAGTGGCTGCTCTCTTTTTTTTTATCTTTGCTAGATTGTCCTTTGCCTAATGGCCTTTTCTTGTATCCTTATCTTCTCCTTCTCATAAACTTCTTAAATTTTCTTGTAGTGAGGGCTATATCCTCATCATCTTCATCATCTTCAGTTGACTCCTCAACTTCTTCATCAGTTACTGTAGATTTGAGGGCAATAGTCTTTCTCTTTCATCCTTCATCTTCATTATGCTGCTTTATTATTAGTTCATGCATCATCAAGGATCCAATGAGCTCTTCTAATGATAGTACGTTCAAATCTTTTGCCTCTTGAATTGTTGTGATCTTTGCTTTCCAAGACTTTGGCAAAGACTTAAGAATTTTTCTCATCAAATTACTATTAGAATAAGCTTTACCAAAAACTTTTAATCCATTTATAATATTAGTGAAGCATGTGAATATTTCAGTGATTATTTCACAAGGTTCATAGCCTTAGCATTTAGCTAAAATGACCTTTTGTCTTCTTCATTCCAATTCTTTTCAGGTTTGAAAATGCTTATACCATTGACTATAATGGTGGGTGTATGTGGCCCATTGATTATGATACTTTACATATCATAATCAAGAGTTTGGATGAAAATTGTCATGCAAGCTTTTCAATATGTATAGTTTGTGCCATTGAAAAGTGGCGGTCTATTTATGGATTGCCCTTCAATAAGTGAACCTCCTAATTGTGTTGCCATGATCTTTTTTTCTTGATCGTTGGATCAATATCTAGCTGAGAACTAAGCTCTGATACCACTTGTTGCCTAGCTAAATAACCTAAGAGAGGGAGAATTGGGTTATTAAAAATTTTAACTAAGTAGTGCAGGCTGTGCTATGAATAAAGGATAAGCAGAGAGCAGATAAAGTAAACAAGGCAGTAAACATACAAACACACTAAGTTTATATTGGGTTCTGATTGTGCAATGAAATATAAATTTTAAATTTTTTTAATATGCATAAAATAAGTTTTAACACTTAAAATGAGCCGACTGGAATACAAACCCCAAGAATCACCTTGTAGACTTCAATCAAACCAATCAAGCATACAATCAAATAAAAGTTATACTTCCTGAAGATGATGATCTGATGATAGAACAATCTTCACAAGACACTAAAGTAGGCATCCTCTAATGGTGATCTACACGAGACAGATCAGGATCTTTCTCAATAGATGTAGTGCTGTAGCCTTTTTCTCAAGTGCACTACTTACTTTCTTTCTCAAGGAATGGATAGCACCACCACCTATACGCCTTCGAATCCTCCACTAGGACCATGCCAAGGATCTATTCTCAATAGATCTCACCATCCAAATCTGATTTAGAAATCCAACACTTGGATCTTCTAAACCCTAGGACAAGCAATCCCTTGTTTTTCTTTTTTTCTCTTACTTTCTTTCTATTTTTTTCTCTCTTATTTTTTCTTATCTTTTTCTCAGATTTTTCTGACTTTTTTCTCTCTTATCATATGTCTAAAACATCAAAAAATCAACCCTTATCCCATAAGGTGGCACCCCCTTTAAATAAGGAATGAAGGGGCGCCTAGGAGTCCTAAGGAGTGCCAACACTTGGTGCCTGCACTTCTTCACATGGAAAAATAATTCTTCATATGAGAATTAATGGTGCAGAAGAGCCTTCAAATAGAAGGACTCCTCTTCTGCACCCCATAATTTTCATAATTAAAGGCGTGTAATAGTTACGAGATGGCATGGGATTTTAAGAGACTTAATAAAGGACTCTTCCTTCTTTCCAATGCCAAATAAATGGGGTGCACATATTAAATGGCCTGGAGAATCTGGTAGTGGCATGGAGGACTCCCTGTTCACATGAAACTCTTTCATGTGATCAGATAAGAAACCAAAAAACCCAACCTAATCTAATTAGGTTCAAGGCAATAGATTAAATTTAGCTCAAACATCGTTAAACTAACCTAATTGGAAACTTAAGTTAATACAATATACTAGCATATCAAATTAACCTATAGTATTTATAATAAATCTAATTAAACCAGATCAAGATCAAATCTCAAAGTGTGTGATCCATTGGATTCCATATCTAGCTAGCAGTGGACTCAGGCTCATGACCTAAACCAATCCGATTAGATTTGGTCAATCCAAATACACTAATTAATCAAAATATCTTCTAATTAATTTTTGAACTAAAATCCTTTAATTCATACATTCATAAGTCAAGATTGACGTCTAACAACATGTCATGACTATCCAAAAGATATGAAATTTAGTGAAAATATCAAAAATATCTTTCAATGATGAGTTATCATACAATTCAATCTTTCGATCATACAATATCTCAGATGAACTATGGGTACAGAATCATATCAAGTCTAAATACTTATCTATATGTATCTCGATCAGAAGATGATGATTCAGTTGATAATATATTAGAAACTTCTTTCTAATTATCATCCTGTTTTAGCCAAAGACTTTTCGAATCATCAACCTATGAGATCACATAGGATGTTCGCTTCCCTTATTAGTAATGATCGATCCCTTATTGACCACTCATAATTTTCATGCAATACTGCACCATATCCAGAACACCCACACAAAGATCAAAGAATCAAGCTAGGGAATGAACCAAAACATAGATTCATGTACACAAGACAGCATGGTGATCTCAGGTCTAAAGATCACTTGCACTACACCCACTAGAGAACAACCATCTGACATGCTAATAAGGCTCTATCAAATATTCTTTGTTAGGTCAATTTAGTGAACTCATGCTATACTAAGCACCCACATCCTAGTATTAGTGTCACCACACAAGTGATTATAAGATCAACCATCCTCTCCATCGAGCATACATAAGATGTGCCAGTCTTACTGGTATCATTGATCCCGACTCAATGAATCAATAACTGAAAATATTTTAGATTAGGACTATCAAAGATTTAGGTCTCACTGGTATGATCTCATCATGGCCCTAAAACTATTATCATAACCTATGGGATTCATTATAATCTTAAATAAGTATTAAGATGCAGCATATAATAAATCAAAATATTTTATTATATTAATAATAAATATTAAATATATGAGTTTGAAAGATAAAATATAAAAAAAATACCCCATCGCATCACATATGCGAATGGCTTGCAGGATATTATTCTTTCAGTTTATATTAGTTTAGTGCACTACAAGTATCTACGTCCACTCCTCAAGCGATCTCTTGAAAATTTTATTATAATCGACTAAATTACAGCGTGTTTGTTTTTACCAGACTCACAAATAAATCTAATTGATTTTAACTCTGGTCAGCCAATCAAAATCTTTACAAACCTTCGTCCAAGGCTCTCAAACCAATCCCAAGTTTGAAACAATCAAACCCAACAAGTTTCAGCTCCCACTGAAACTATTACAGAATTTTTGAATTGAAAAATAGTACAATAACTTAGAACCCTTTTAATGACTGATTTGTTGTTGATGAAGCTCTCTTGAAGAAGCTTCGAATGCTAGTAGTAAATACATTTGCTTCTCCTTGATTGCACTTAGAAAAATCAATAGAAATTTAATTTGGAGTAGGTAAATTCTCTTGAAAGCCAATGAATGCTCAAAAGTGATCTTTTCTCATGAATAGTCATTCTTCTCTTTATTTCTTCCTCTTACTTTTATGTCTTGATCATTCCCCCCAAGTTCTAAGTGATTTGAACCCAACACTAGCCATTTTTGACTGTGAGGGGTGAAAAATAGCCATTGACAATTTGTTGGGATGAAACTGAGCTTGTTGCAGAACTACCCGTTATGCTTATCAGATGCTGTCGAGTCGGCTCGAATCATTCGAGCCTATTCTGCTACATTTTGAATCTGTTCGATTTTGAATCTCAAAAATCTAGCATTCTATCTCACTGAGAGAGTTGACTCAGATTTTAGTCGAGTCGGCTCGACTCTTAGAAATTGAAAATCATCTCTCTATTCTATTGAGAGAGCCGACTTGGATTTAGATTGAGCTAGCTCGATTTTCAGAATCTAAAAATCAATCTTTTGTCTTTCTAAGAGAGTTGGCTCGAATTGAGAATTGGCTCAGATTTGGATCGAGCCAGCTCGAATCTCAAAATTCAAAAAATTAACCTTCTATCTTTCTAAAAGAGCCAGCTTAGATTCAATTCGAGTCGGCTCGACTTCATGCCAAGCCACTATGGCAGTCACGTTTTGTGCTAGAGCCGGCTCAGTTCATAAGTGAGTTAGCTCCAATTCTTTACAAAGACTTTTCTTGAGCTATTTGTCTCAAAAACTTGAATTTACTTGACTCAAATGATCTTCAATCATATTTAGAGCCTTCCAATGGTGTTTTTCTTAATAAAAATATTCTTTGACACACTTGAGAGATATTAATATCAATTTATGCTCTAATATTTTATGATCATCAAAATTATTTTTGGGGTCAACATAAATAATAATTGAACAAGTATACTCAACACAGTATACCTACATATCCCACTTTTTTTTTTGGGTCAATGGCTCATACACTTTGGTCAAACCCTACCTATTAAAATTCAAGATATAACTCATCAGTTCTGTTATACACATCGTATACTACTTATGCATAATTTCATCATAATATCTATTGATCCAAAATCCAAACTTTGAATTCTTTCTGCTATTTCTATCATATCCTTAGTGATAGTAATTTATGCTCAAATACCACTTAAGTTATGGTCCCTAGTGACCTTAAATCTAAGCTTTGATACTATTTTATCATACCCCGAATCTAGCATCTGGATCAGACACATGATAGCCGTACACTTCTTAATTAGAGCAAGCCCTAAAGTTAATATGCAAGGCCTATAAAATTACATACAATCTCAACATCTCATGAATACTATCGATCTTAATTCACAATAAATAATTTTACATTCACAAATATTAACCTTGTACAATTTATAAAACTCGATCATCCAACTATCACTGATAGTGCTCTATTTAATCGATCCTTTCAATCATAATTCTAACATAGCTCAATGCATGCATTCTATAATTCTGAAAAAGAAAAGAGCAGAAAGAAGGATAGTAAGCTTTACAGTCTAATAAGAATATATATGTCCATGCCAGTATAATAATATATTTTGAAAATAGCAATAAGCATAAAGTATAAAATCTCATATCAAGTATCTAAAATAATGCAAACATCCATATAAATATGTGTCAAATATCTGTCTTATTAAAAAAGATGCATCACCACATGTCAACATGCAAAACCTTTTATTCAGCATCAGTTTCACGTCTTGTCATCTGTTTCTCTTATCACATATCCAATTTTCTTAACTTTTTCTTTCTGACATTGGACTAACCAAGATCATGCGATGATCTTTATCAGATCAAATTTTTATGATCTTTCTCGGATTAAATTTTTATGATCTTTCTCAGATCAAGTTCTTATAATCTTTTTAGGATCAAATTCTTCATGATCTTTTTTAGATCACATTCCCACGCGTAAGCTCATAGGGGCTGTCTTAAGCATAAATTTCTGGTCAGCTATTCCTTGATCTTTATTGGATTGAATTTTCACGATCTTTATCCGATCAAATTTTCATGAATAAGCTCATAGAGGCTGTTCTACATGATGAAGCTAGTCCAAATCATATCATTTCCATCTGATTATTATATATTGATTTTATTAAATCAATTTCAGTTTATAATATGATCAAGATAAGTATATCATACTCATATAATCATACCATCAACCACTCATACATATATATAGTCGACACATAGTATACTCATATTGAAAAATTATACAAGAAATAATAGTATTTCAAATACAATAAATTCATAAACATGAATCCAATAATGTAAAACCAACAATACAATTTCAATGGTAAAAATAGCAATATATAACGGTCATTATGTATAGAGATTCTTACCTCTATCGATGATTGAGCCAAACACAGAACCTGATGAACTCCTCAATCTATTGACTTGGAATTAAGATATTTTGCTCAATACCTTATTGTACAAATAATTGCATCTCTACATAACCATGATCAAACAAAATTGCATCTCTACATAACCATGATCAAACATAATTGCATCTCTACATGATCAAGATGAAAAAATTATGAAAAAATATCTAAACATCATAAATCGAGGACCCCTCTTAGGGTTAACCAATTGATCTAAATTATCTAGGTACCTGGAGCCTCCACTAGTCCATAAGATTCTTAGAGAGAGAAATTTATGAAGAGAATAAAAAAATTTAGAGAGAGAAAATTCAAGAGAAAAAGTAGAGAGAAGCTCATAGAGAGAGAAAGTAGAGAGAGGAGAGAGGGAAAGAGAGAAACTCTCTCTCTTTTTCTTTTTTTCTTTTTTTTTCTTTTTCTTTTCTTTTTTTCTTTCTCTCTCTCTCTTTTCTCATTTCCCTCTTCCTTTTTACAATGGAAAACAAGGGAGGGGTCTTAACCGACCCACCTTTCATCAGGCCTTGGCCTTCTCCAACAGTGCCTCAATGACTCCGATTGGATGTAGCTCCAACCCTTGATGACTAAAACAAGGCCGCAATCCGGTGATGGTAGCCGGTCCGATGAGAGGAAAGAAAAGGAGAAAAATATGGGAGGCATGATTTCAAAAAAATTTGATGACTTACCAGCACTATCTCAGGTGGCGATGCTAGCCATCGAATCGAGAGAAAGAAGGAAAAAGGCTATGGGATCCTCACCTTATCTCTGATGACAAATCAACAAAATTTGTCAACCAATGCTCGATGAAACCAATGGGAAATCAGTGCTCTTGCCGACGATTGATCAGCTTTGGGGTGAGGTGCTTCGAAAGGGGGAAGATGTCTCCTCTTATAGGCTCAAGAATCCTAGGATCTACCATGTCCTAGGAGTCTTTTCCTTATCAAAAATGAAGAAGAGAAAGACTCTCATCGGGAGTCTTCCTTCCCTTGTGTGCGTGAGGCTTAAATTTTTTTTATTTCTTTTTTATGCTTTGAGATTCATGCTAAAGGGTATTTAAGCTTAAGAATTTCTTTTTCTTGGCTGCATTATTACAGAAACCATCTATCAAAATCATCGAATATACAAAGAATAAAAAATATTGTCCCGATGATCAACAAAAGAAAAGTCAGAGAAGAAGTGATGCATAAAGAAAGGGATGTCTTACAAAATTGAATGCAAAATACAGTGCAAAGTCAGTAGCTCTCAAAGAATTATAAGGAAAATAAAATCCCAAATAACATTCTAAGGAGAAAAAGCAAAAGAATAGAGCATCAAGAACAAAATATAAAATTCACTTAAATAACATTCACCCAACTAGTCATGAACTTTTAAGATAAAAGTTAATAATGTAAATATAACCTAATCATCAGCATCAATAACAATAGCCATTTCATAGTCTTTAATATTATTGTTCATATGAGAAGGTGGGCCATCTACATATGAAAAAAATTATGAAATCAAAATTGTAAAGTTTTAATATACTAGTATATGATAAAGTTTATGAGTCTTCTAGAAATTAAATCTACAAGATGAGATAACATGTTTGGAAGTTATTTTTATGTGCATATCATAATCTCAACTGTATCGTGAGATAGGCTATTATAAAAATCATCCAAAATCCTCCCAACAATATTGAAGCTAGATTTAGATGCAATGATAGACACTAGAATTATCAATATATTACCAACCATCCTAGATAATATTAGATATTTTAATTCATTGATTCTCCAATAATCTAGAACGTCAAAATTCGAATCTTTTAGAGGATGAATATGTTTAAAAAATTATATATTACAAGTTATTTTATTAGCAATTTTGAGTTATATTTTAATGTAGATATACAAATTATAGATCACAGAATATCATCTCTTCTAAATAAGTCTTTAATTCCAACTTGGATAGTTGGACAATTTCTTCCTCCTGCATAAATTCTTTATAATCTTACATAAAAGACTCTCATTTTTTCTACTTTGCATTAATGTAGACACAATCTTCTCCACTTGAATATGAGAACTATATGCACCATATAAAATTTTGTATAATGATCACAAAGACTTTGAATAGCATCACGCACCTTATTGATCTTAATTGAAACATGATCAACATTATCATTGATTTTCTGAAAGCAACACTTAATAAGCTTTATCTTATATCTTGGATCAAAAACAAACCCTCTAGCAAGAATATAAGAGTAATCTTTTTAATATTTCTTAAATGTCTCATGCATTTTAAGGCCATCATCATCACAATTATATTTGAACTCCTAGATTCTTGAATTAGAAGCATTTCTTTTCTCCAAATCTCATAGAAATATAAGTTTGCAGTTATATTTTTTGTTTGTAAAAATATTTTAGTTATATAATAGAACAACTTTAAAAAGTTGTAAATAATCATGCCTTAAGGCCAATCTTCCTCAGTTGGTGCATTTTTAGAATTAGAATTTTGAGCCTCAAGTCGCATAAACACATTCTTTAATTGTATTGCATCATTTAATATAAGATATGTAGAATTCTAATGAGTAGGTACATCTATGCATATCCTTTTCTTACCATTCAACTTTAACTATTTAAAAATTTTCATGAATGTTTCCAATCATGCTTAAGATGACTTTATAAATTTAACAAGCTCTCGGATCCTATCAATAGCACTGTCCACTACTTTCAACCTATCCTTTACATCAAATTAAGAATATATGTATAGCAATGTATATAAAAATAATCTACCATCTAAAAGTTAATCTCTTCTAATTATCTTTGAAGTTATATAGCCACAACTGTATTTGTTGATAAATTATCGAGGATGATTGAATCTAATTTTCTTTCAATGTTTCAAGAAAAAATGCAGCTTGTTATATAATCTCTAATGACTAAATTTGTGTGTGGTGAAGGCACTATCTTGAAGTTGATAATCTACTTTTTAAGTTTTTAATTATTAGTGATATAATGTGCAGTGAGACACAAGCATCACAATATAAGCTGATTCTTCTATAGTTTGCCTTAAACAACTCATCTAGTCTTCTTTTTTCCTTTTCATATACTTTAAAGCAATCAGATGTCAATGCTGTCCTAAAAACAATATTGAAATTTTGATCTAAGATTTCTAGCAAACATGCAGAAAGCTTGATGTTCGACTATTGTAAATAGTATCTCTTGTAGAATTATCATTCTTGCAAGATCTTTATAACTTCTCTCTTAATCAAATGAATAGGGAGTCAACTCTTTCAATACAACATCATCTTTAAATGTTATATTACCTATTAATTGTTTCTGCCTCCTACTTATAGTTCTTTGTATGTTTGTAAAGATGACTTGTCCCATTTTTTAGATTGGCTGAAAAAATAAAATAACAATAATTGCATTTAGTCTTGTCTTTTTAGTTTTTTTATCTCAGACTAATGATTCCATATCTCCAACCTCTATTTTTTTGCTCGCTTTGGAGTTGTCTGTGTTATAGGGCATTATAGGTTGAAAACTACGTACCATAATCAAGTGCACTTGAAACTTTAACTGTATTTTTATTGCTATCCATCATAGTTATTAACTTATTTTACATAGAATTAAATAAAAATATATAAGCATAAAATACAACTAAATATGATAGAAATATAAACTGAAATAAGTTAACAACTAGCTAGAGATCTTTAATACAATTATACAAGGCATAAGCTTACAACTATTGCTAGCTCAAGAAAATTTCATGCAAGTGGAATAGATTAAGGCTTTAATTGACTTAGTTCTGCACTCATTCAACCATTCAAAAACAAAAAGAGACAGGTCCACTCATGGACCATGTTATTTAACATAACCCACTCATTGATGGGTAAAATTCTACTAAGATCTTGACTTGTTTGTTGAAACATTTAATAACAAGGAATCACCCAGTTTACTGTGTAGAAGCCAATTGTTGTCTTGTATTTTCTCTTTAGCTGGATTTAGATGATACAGAGATCGTCCAGGAGTCTTGTATCTGCAATAGGGGCATTTCCATTGTGCATCATACGAGCAACCAAACAGGTCCGAAGCCTTGTATGATATTTTTAGATAGAATGATGTATAATAGTTGATCCAGGATCATCCAACTATCAACAGGGCATAAGAAATAATGGCGGAGCAGCATTAAACTTTTGAATGAACGTGGCAAAAAATTGCTTGTTTGCCTCTACCATGCCGGTGCCACCTATACATGGATTCAAATGCAAAGACAAGTGGTAATGAATGTCCACTTGAATGCAGATGGCATGAGCGCAAGCAAAAACACCTGACTTCATGATCTTGACTTGAGAGTCTAATCAGCACAAACACTAAGGTCGGCCTAAACCATTTATCTTGTAACTTGGCATGACTACTAGTTCTTGAAGAGATTTTTTTTTTTTTTGAGGTAAAATTCAGGGAATAAGGTACTCCTGATATTATTTTATTGATTTGAGTCAGTACATACCAATAGTATAATAGAAAGGGAAACAATAACTTACTTGACGGGATGAAGTTTTGTTTTGTTTTTTTTTTTTCCTCTCTTTTATGGAGGATACGTGAAGCTTGGAGGCTCATGTTCCCATCCCGTCAACTACAGAAGATGGACCATGTGTCACAGAGTTGGGTGGTCTTGATTTCAGTCGCTCCAAAAGAGACTTCAGTGCAAAATCACTGAGTGATGGCTGCGAGGAAAAAACAGACTTCTACTCCCACGAACACTCTCTGAGCCTTGGGAGTTGACGGTTCGGAGGTCTTCTCATTTGCGTTTCGATGAGTGGGAGACTTGGTAAATGAGGCTCGCCCAAGTTCATGTGCTATGAGGAAGGCTTTTTTCGGATTCTGGAGCGTGGAGATATTTACCAATTGGACAGGCGCTCCCACCTGTTACACCGGCGCCTGAGAAAGCTGGGAGATCAGGAGTCTGACATTAATTGGGTGGGAGATGACCGACACCCAGCTAACAAAAGTATTAACTGCTTTCTTTGCCGACAAGGGAGGCATGTTGGCTTGGAAATGGAAGGCACGGAGGTTGCGCTCTTTCCAGATACACCAAATAGCAGTTATAAGAAGACATTCAAGAGTGGGGAACTTGGTTTTGACAAAATGGGAATGTCTCCATCTGTTCCAAATTTCGGTGAAAGACGATGGGAGTTCAGGAATGTTAAGGTTTGAGAGTATGAGATGCCAGTAAGCTATGGAGTAATTACACTGCATCATGAGATGATTCATGGATTCGCCATGTTCGCCGCATAGAGGGCAGCTCCCAATGATGTTGATGCCTCTTTTGATCAAATTTTCTCTCGTCAAAACTTTATCATGATAACATAACCAGTAGAAGAGTTTGGCTTTCTCTGGCATTGGGATGTTCCAGAATCCTTTGCCGAAGCGGGAGATGACTCCGCCATGCACGAGGAAATTATAACAAGATTTAACTCGGAAGATCCCATTAGAGTTCCACTTCCATGTCCATGAATCTTGTCCAGGGGAAAGAGGCACATTCTGAAGGAGAAGTCGCAGTTGCTGGAGCTCCCTAGACGCTAGAGAGCTCATTGGATGTCTGAAGGAAGATTGAAAAGGCGCCTTCTCGAGGAAGTGTTTTACCGAGCAATTTGGGTTTCTTGCAAAGAAGAACAGGTTGGGGAACGAGAGTTTTAGTTCCATGATACCAATCCAGTGGCCTTGCCAGAAGAGAATGGTAGTGCCATTACCTACTTTTGGGCTAAACCAGAGCTTAAATAGATATGATAGCTTTAGCACATCTTTCCAGAAGGGCGAGGCTGTTCTTCTCAGTGTCCTTGATGATCCCAGGAGAGGTCTCCTTTTGTAGTAAATATTTTTAATAAACAGATACCAGGGCTTATGTGGGAAGTTCTTTAATCGCCGCCACCATTTCATTAGAAGCGCTTGGTTTAGCATAGCAAGATTCTTAACACCGAGACCTCCAAAATTTTTTGGCCTGCAAACTTGACCCCAGCTTACCAAATGTTTGATGTTGCTGGTAGAATGTTGGCTATCCCAAATAAACCTTCTGCAAAGATGATTGATTTTCGATATGATCGCTGATGGTAGTTTCGCCACAGACATCCAGAAGACGGGTATGGCATTTAGAATAGAGTTGGTTAAGGTAATCCGGCCAGCAAGCGATAACGTGGTTCTTAAAGAGAAAATTGGTCCAATTTTCAGAGCAATAAACTAATTGTCCCAAACAATATAAAAGGAAGATTCTCAAGTCCCGAACAATATAAGAGTAACATCAGTGCTATCCACACTACAATGTCGCTTATCAAAATAATTGGCATGCATCAGTTGCATCTTGAATGAAATGCATATTACATGTATAACCATCCAATTTTTGATTTGATTGGAGAATCTTTTTCCTCCTTTTGAATTATATATTAAAATGTTTATAGAAACCCCATAGATATTGATCCCTGGCCAACTTCTGACCATTAATATTACATTCCTGAAGTTCTGCAGCTCACTGGAGTCTAACATACGGCGATACAGGAGATGACACGACCACTTATAGAATTTTAGTATGGTTAATAGAAATCAAGTTGGTGACAGCAAACTTAGGAGTTTAGGAGATTGTTTGGGATTAAGTCTAGTTGACTTGGTTTGCTTATAATAACTTGACAAAATCACATTAATGTTTTATGAAATGGTCGAACCTGCTAACCAACCAAGAACATTCTTTTTTCCTATTAACAACAAGATTTTTGAAGATGTGTCTAAACTACTAGCCCATTAACTTGACAAAGATTTTTTTAGGAAATGTTGAGCTATTAACATGATCATTATTAAAGTGAGAGAGAATCTGGAAATGGAAACATTTTGAAGATAACAAGCAGATAACAATGTGAATTGAAAATTGTATTAAAAGTAGAAATTACAAACAATATTTTGAAAAAAAATGAAATATCATGAATTCTTAGTGCATACAAAGAAAAACTTTATCATCTTGTAGAGATGGCATGTTCGCTGATTTTGTTTTTTGTCCCGGTAGAATAGGGGAAGAAAAAGGTCTTCCCAAAAATCATTCTCCATGCAAGCAGCATTAGTCAAGATCAACCCTCATTAGATGTGAAAGGTCAAAGTCCAAATGGTCAAGCTGCTTGATTATGAAGGCGTGGATACATAACTTGGTGATGAAGATTGAAGACTTGTGGGCTAATTTTTATATTGTCTGGGACAATTAGTAGGTCAATATTGCTGGAATTCTTTCTATTTCAAGAGCCTCAAAAGATCTCCAATCTCTAAGTCTCTTTTCTTGACATGGACTAATGAGGGCCAATATAGGCCCATAGCTTTTTGCATCTGAGTGTTTCTTTTATCTAAAACACTATGGTTCTTTCTCTCAAGAAAGAAATAGGACATGATTCTGAGTTTAATAATATTTGAGTGTTGAGCCTAGTATTAATTATTATTCTCTATGATAATAATAACAATCATTGCCAACCAAGCGAGGAGGAAATGATAGGGAAGTGATCAAGGACATGGCGGTGAAGCAAAGATGACACGGCAATGAGGAAAGAAAAGAGGATAGAGGGGGACAAGGTAGGCGGATACCTAGAATTTTGAAAGGAGCCAAGGAGGATGGACAAGAACAATATAGGCCAAGACCTAGAGTTTCAAATGGAGAATGGAAGAGAAACAAGAAAGTACGGAGGAGTGGATATGAACTGAGATATAAAATCTAGGGTTTTAGACCGACAAAGGCTTGCAGGCGAAGAACAATGTAGACATACCTCAAGATGAATCTCAGTCACTACCTCGCCAAACTCCAAAGTTGTCACTATTTCACTAGCTGTTCTGTAGGAGAGAAGGGAGATCAATTGGGAAGGAATCAAAAAAGTGACAAATAGAAAAAATGCGATTTAGGAAGAACAGATAAGTGATTTGAGAAGAAGCGAGAGAGTTTAAGACCAAGGTTGAGAAAACAATAAGTGATGACTCAGGATGAATTCGACATCGTGCTCTGGTTCGAGTGAGTATGATGGGCTCA
The DNA here is from genome assembly GCF_000442705.2 of Elaeis guineensis. Classification (NCBI taxonomy): domain Eukaryota; kingdom Viridiplantae; phylum Streptophyta; class Magnoliopsida; order Arecales; family Arecaceae; genus Elaeis; species Elaeis guineensis. The sequence continues at coordinate 21,778,201 of NC_025997.2, forward strand.
TTCCATTCGAGTTCTATACTAGGTCTAGATCAGATCGGATTAGATTATTCATTATAAGATCTAAATCAACGCAGAAGTCTCAGCAAATCGGATCAAATCAGAATTTAATAAACCCATATCCGATCCAGAACATAGAACGAATCCAATTTTAGAACTCGACTCAACTCAACAAATCTTTTAAAACGATTCAGATCTGATCTGATCGAGTCAGATCGGGTTGGATACAAGTCAACTCAACCTATTTGCAGCCTTTGATAGATCAGGACATGATATATAATTGTAGAGGTTGTGTAATATATTTTTAGGCTTAAAGGTAGGCTTTGTTATACTATGAACAAAATTTATGGAAAAGGATCCTATAAAGGACAAAACTTTTGAGAATCTGGATGTATAACTCGTTTTGATTTTTTAAAATATTTTTAAATAAATAGATGACTATTTATAAAACTTATTTGGAAAGCTGTGATTCTAATCTAGCCCGTATTTGAATGGCTCTCTATCATCGATCTTAACATATAAACTGGTTAGATAAATTAATAATTATAATAAATCTTTGACAAAATAGCTTTGTAATGAAAAATCTAATCAAGCACATAAGAAAAGAAATTGGAGAAAAAATTTGAAGAGGAGACATCATGCTGAACTATAACATATTATACTTGACTAAAAAAAATGGGTTAGATTTTTGTGCTTTATTCTTCCAAAAAATATATGAATACTTATAATCTCTAATGAGAATCTTGTCAAGCACTTGGGAAAGAAATTGGAGGCCAAGTTTGATACTAGGGTGGCATCGTACTTAACAATCATATCTTATACCTCACAAATGCTGTGATGCATTGGTGACAAGAGAATAATAGTCGGTGAGACATATCACATCTTACACACTACAAGAAATTTGACTTTTAACAATGAAATTTTAGCGACGAAATTTATTTCATCACAAATAATTAAGCTTTTGCAATGAAATTTAAATTTCGTCTCCAAATATCAGGTATTTGCGACGAAAAAATTACATTGCAAAAAGTTATATCTTTTGCAACGAAAATTTTATTTTTGTTGTTAGAAGTTGATCTTTAGCGACGAACTTTTTTTTCGTTGCAAAAAATATTTTTTTTTGCGATGAAATATTTTTTTCGTAGTAAAAAAATATTTTTCTGTGATAAAAAAAAATTTGTCGCAAAAAAATGATATTTTTTACGACGAAATTGATATTTCATTGCAAAAAATAAAGGCTTTTCTGATCAATTTTATTTATATTTAGTGACGAAACTATTTCATCGCTAAATTTTATTTTGTTGAAAAAATTTGAATATTTTGCGATGAAATTTTAAATTTATTGCTAGAAATTGATCTTTAGCGATGAAATTTTTTTCATCGCAAAAAAATAGTTTTTTTGGTGACGAAAAAATTTTTCGTTGCTAATTTTTTTTTTTGCGATGAAAATAATTACGTCGCAAAAAATTTGATTTTATGCGACGAAATATTTATTTCGTTGCAAAAACTTGATTTTACGATCATTTTTTATATTTGCGACGAAATTAAATTTTCGTTGCAAAAAATTAATCATTTGCGATGAAAAAATTTTTGTTGCAAAAAATATATTTTTTTGTGACAAAATATTTACTTTTAGCAATGAATTGATTTCGTCACTACATATTTTTTAATTAAAAAAAATACTTTGAAATAGGGCCCTAATTCAAATACCTCTTGATCTCCCCACGCCGCCGCGTCGACAAAATTTTTTCCCTCCCCGATCTCCGACGACAGTCCTCCCTCCCCGGTCGTCGGTCTCCTTCCCGATAAGTTCTCTCCCTCCCGCCACCATCCTTCTCTCTCTCCCTCCCGACCACCATCCTCTCTCTCTCTCCCTCCCCACCGCCGTCGAGCCCTCCCTCCCGCCACCGTCGTCGCTCGAGCCTGCCCCCCGTCGCTGATCGAGCCCACCCCCCAGCGCGCCATCTCCCTCCCGCCTCGCACCCTCTCCTCTGCGCACAGTCTCCCTCTCGGTCTCCACTGTGTCACCGCCGGTTGAGTCCTCCCTTCCCACCACCGTCGTCGGTCGAGGCCTCCCTCCCCCACTGTTTCCCTCCTCGCCTGTCCTCTCCCTCCTCGCCTCCACCGTTTCCCTCTCCCTCCGCTTCCTCTCCGACTCCGACCTCCTCCTCCTCCCCTCCCAAACCCTGTCCCTCGAATCCTCCCTCTTCTCTGCCTCCTTCCCTCCGGTTCCCTCCAATCCCTCGAAACCCTAACTCTAGAGCCCTCTCCTTCATCTTCTTCCTCCTCTTCTGCCCCTCTTCCGCCTCGCCCACGCTGCCCCCTTCCGCGGCGTCGCCCGCCGCTTCGGCCTCCCGTCCCCCGCCGCCGCCTGCCGCGCGTTCTACCTGGTCTGCAAGGCTGTCGCCGCCACTGGTCGACCCCTCCCTCCCCTGTCTCCCTCCCTCATTTTCTTTCTCAGTCTCTTACCTGAGAAAGAGTTGAAGGTCGATCTCTTACTTTCTCTGTCACCCTCCCTTACCTGGCTTGTCTGGTTTCATAGGGCCGCCGCCGTCGCCGGGCCGCCACCGCCATCGTCGGTTGCCGTCACTATCACCATCACTGTTCATGGAAGAGTTGAAGGTGAGAACCATTTTTTTAATTTATTTATTTTTTAATTTTTTTTCTTAATAAATTTTAGCCATTAGAAGTAATTATTTATTATTTTAGTAATTAGATATAATGTTAGATATAATTATTTGTTTGATATAATTAATTTTAATCATGATTTAAAAATATTTTAAAAATAAAAATATTTATAATAATAATATATTAATTGTAGCATAACAAGTTTATAAGCCTTAGAATTTTCGTTCGAGGATAGCGTGCATAAACCAATATTTTTTTTTATAAAAAAAATATTGGTGCTTTACACACTATTCTCGAATTGTTCTCGTGGACAGTTTGGGCACGTGAATGAATTTAATATTGCAACACATGTGCTTCTATATCGCAGAGTTTTGTCGGTATTTTCGATCATGTTCTCTGGATACATAGCACAATTTTAATGCTTGTGTATCTGGAGAACTGCGTCGAAATGCTGTCAAAATTTTTTTGGTATAGAAGACATGTATTGCAATATTAAATTCTTACGTTTCTGAATGGAATAGGACCATCACCCTATAGGTAGGAGATATAAGACGTTAGTCAACTATTATTACATAAAATTGATTGTATAGTTTGCATCATAAATATGTAGGTATGGATCGTGGTTGGATGTCATTGCATGATAAGTTCTGTCCCGAGTATATTACGGGTGTGACGACTTTTATGAATGTGGCGTCCAATCATACTAGAGAAGATGGAAAAGCTCGTTGTCCATGTCGTCGATGTAGGAATTTATTTTGGTGTACCTTATCGGACATTCAGAATCATTTATACGAATACGGTATAGATGTGACTTACAAGAGATGGACTTGTCATGGTAAAGATTTGCCGACTAGCTCGAGCATGTTGTCCAGGAGTCTCATAAATCCGTCGTCAGTCGGTGGATCATGCAGTCGTGAAAGACAAACACTCGGTGAAGAAGATAGAGAAATTTTAGAGGATCTTCATCCGGAATTATTTGAAGTAAATGTAGAAGCGAGAGCAGAACATCAGCATTCCATTCCGAGACAAGAAGCTGAAGAGGACAGTAACATATCTATAAATGATAGATTTGATCATCTATTAAGAGATGCACAAAGTGATGTTTATTCTGGTTGTAAGAAGTACTTTCTGTTGTCCGT
>NC_025997.2:22087134-22147952 GCF_000442705.2 Elaeis guineensis
GGTCAGCTCGAATAGTCAAGTGATCCAATCAAAATATAATTTCATCAAGAGGCCAGGTAAGTTCGATCGATGGGAGGGTCTATCAAAGCTTGCCTTAGACACCATAAAAAATGATCAGGTAAGCGGGTTGCCAATTAAAAACCACCGATCTGGTTTACCTAAGACACCCAACTGATTTAATTAGTTTCGATTAGATCAAACCTAACAGTTCGTGCTAGATCGCTTAACCAAGAATCAAGTCCATTTTTTTCTCGTTAAAGATATGGACTTGACCAACTATAACTATTGTAATTGATCTAGAGAATCTTGACCTAATCTAAGATAACAATTGCTTAGATATAGTCAATTCTCTAATTAAGTCCATCTTAATCTAACCTTAGGTCTAACCCAAATAATGGACCTAATTCTCACTAACCCATTAACCCAATGTTTATGATTTGTGTCTTAGGTTCTTCAATTCACAAACCTAGAACCTAATCAAACAACTTCTTAATTCTCAATTAAGTTTTGGGCTGAGGGTTAGGGTTTGGCTTTTCAAAAATAATTTTTATGTTTGTAAAATATTTTACAACATAGTTCTACCAACCAAGTTGCATGTTTGATTCATAATCAAAATATAATAAAATAAGCATGAAACTACTTTAGATCTAATCTAAACAGGTTCATGTAATTGAAATAATTTCAACTTTAAACTGTATAAATTTTTCAGACAAATATATGATGGTTCTTTGCATGAAAATTATTAACAAAGAGATTTTATTTTAGATTAAACATATTTTAAATCTAATAAATCATAAATTTAATCTAGATTATATTTAATAAATTTATAATTAAAAATAGATCTACACGAACTAGGACAACCTTTGCATTGTAAGGGGTAAACCTTACAGCAAGACAACCTAATGTTCGTGATTGATCTAAAAATTTAATTTCAGATTTAACAATCAGATTATAAATTAGATCTAATCTAAAAATAATCTAAGCATGTATTAATAATCATGTAATAAATAATCCAAGCTCTGATACCAATTGTAGGAACCAGATCTAGGTTTCAGGGTTAGATCTTGAAAAAGATCTGATTTCAGGGTTAGATCTTGAAACTTTTCAAGATCAGACAGCGGAAGACTAAAATAAATCAAAATTTATCTTATAAAATTATAGAATCTAAATTAAGATCTATTACATGAATTAAATCAAAATTAAATATAAAGAGTAAGAACTATATGTTGATCATATCAACATGTTTCTATGCTACATCTTATGTATGTAAAATATAATAGATCAGATCTATTACCTTGCAAGTTAGAAGTTCAAATTTTGTTGATCCAAGCTTGAGGATGATGTTACGAGCTACACATATATCCGATCTCTAGGAGTCATCCACATGAGCTCACGAATCACGATCAAAGTCCTAATCCAGAAAATCAGCACAGTATGCTAGTACTATGCTGATCCTTCTTCAATGATCAATCAGATGTCTCTTCTTCTTGATTTAGACTCTTCCAAAGATGAAAAGTAGGAGAAAAAGTTTTAGATGTGAGATACTCTCAGAAAACTCACAGATGGAGGAAGGAAGAGGTGAAATCAGCAACCCTAGAAGAAGAACCTCTTCTTCTTCTCTTTGCTCTAACCCAGATACTCAGTTTGTGTCTATTATTCTCCATGCCCCAATACTCTTTCTCTCTAATTTTTACACACCCAAAAGGACTCTCATGTTCTATAATTCACAAAAATTTTAAGAAAAAATTCATCTAAAAAATGAGATATGAAGAATCCTTGTTTAGGTCAAATACTAGTCAGAAAATCCAAACAGGGCAAGAAAAGGGGTGCCCAACTCATGGACGGCCCCTCTTTTTTTTCTACCATGGACCACCAGAAAGGGCACACAATATGTGCCATAAAGCCATAAAAATCTTAGATAAATTTGGATAAAATCAGTGCCATAAGGAAAGAGTTTTGGTGTCCTAAAATTCTATCTCATAGAATTTGAAATCCAAACTAATTCCTACTTTGACTTGGTCCACAACCACATTCCATGTAAGAGAGAAAAGTGAAAAGTTTTGGGCATGTGTGAAGGCCTAGGAGAGAAGGTTTTGTCACACAAATAAGAGAGAGTGGCATGGGGGCTAAGGTGGCGCAAGGTGGAATCCTAGTCTTACTAGGATTCAATCTATGACTTATTCAAATTTGTTTCTCAAATCAATCAAATCAAAACTAAATTAATCCAATTAAAATATATCTTAACCTAATTAAAAATTTAATTTAATCAAATTAAATTAAATTTAAATCTAATTTAATTTTTTAATCAAATTAGAAATTAGGTTGATCCAAGTCCTAATTGAACTAGGACTAGTTTTTCCTTGCACTTGGCTTATCCAATAAACCAATTGGATTTGATCCAATCAAGTTCAAACTAAATTTAATTAAATTATATTTAATTAACTTAATCTCAACCCATTGATTTAATCAATTAATCTAATTAGCAATCAAATTGCTAATTGATCCTCCTGCAACACTTACACTAGGTTAAATGTCAATTATATTGATCGTTTAATCCTAGAACGATTCTTAATCATTGATCAACCATCCGATCGGATCGTGAACTCTAATATTTATGATTTCATAGGTCTGAACCTAAATCATAGTATCAAAATAAATTTTTATACCAATCAAAGTGACCATCTAGCAATGTACCGACGATCGGATAGGTCAAATGTGTAGAACAACATCCTTTGAACTCATGCGGATATAGTTTCATATAATTTGTCTCCTTGACCAAAATGCTCATAGGATGCCTCAGAGTTCAACTGTCAACTCTGATCAGGTTGTCCACATTGTATTTCAAAATATCAAATCCATCTGATGGATTATCCTGACCAAGATTTGCTAAATTGAAATACAGCGACTCATTCTCTCCAACTCTTGAGTGGTCAATCCCATCTTGATCATAATCTGACTTCACAAGTATTTGACTATGCTCAGAAGCCTTCCGTCACTAAATTAAAAATTCAGTTAGTCCAGTACCAAAGCACAGTGAGTTGCTTGCAAGTCACTTAGGCGATCTCAGGTCCAAGGGATACTATACCTATATCCATCAGAGACATTCTCGATAACAGAATGCCCTAGAGTTGATCATATTCCATGATGATGTATCCTTACATCTTATCTGTATGCCATACCAGTGTCTCTACACTCTTTGGTTAAGAGGACAACCAACCCATATGGCCTACAGTGACCTATGCTCGATAGAAGCTGTCGTCCTTATTAACAGCCTATCATTTGGTCATGAACAGTTTTAAGGACTAATCGATAAATTCTCTTTTGATCGAACCTAAATAGTCCTAAGGACTTCATCACAACAATGGAGTTCATTAGAAGATAAAAATTTATGATAAAAATACTAAAAATATATTTTATTTATTAGCAAATCAATTACAATACAAAATTGCTCAACCGTTAACAGGCTGACGATTGGCTTTTGAGATATATTTCCCAACAGATGCCTCTTCTTGCACTCTTAAGAGTTGGGCACACATAAAATGGCAAGGAAAAAAGTGGAGCACAAGATTTCCTTGAAAAGGAAACCAAGAAAGGTTGAGGAAGGTGCTAGATCCATTCGTGTGAGTAGCGCGATCTATGAAGAGGAAAGGCCAAAATCTTTGTAAAGGAATTTCAGCAAATTGAAAAAAGAAATACACCATCAGAAGAGGATCTTTACATTGAAGCTTGCACCTTGGTGAGATTAAGCACCCTTGATCAGATCACGATCTCCTATAGATACCTGTAAAGGCCAGATACTTGTGTGACTTCAAAGAAACGTGAAGATATCCATGATCATTAGATTGCGGCAAAAAATTATCTGCACAAAGATAAAGATTTGATCTTCCTTCTCTTAATCTTAATGTTAATAACTATGGGGGATTTGGATTGATTTGAGATCAGAACTTGCATTATTAATCTGAATATTTTTTTATTCTTCCACTACATGTTAATTAAAAATTTTTATGTTTTCTTTCACTACGCATATCAAATCAACCTCTTAATTTCTAACAGTAGTTTTAGAGCCACTCTCATATATTTTAAAATTAGATTGCTGATTTGGGTATTATGGATCATTTAATGAGATTTGAAGAATACAAATTATGATTTTCTTGGCTAATTTGATCAATCAATATCGATAGTTGATAAGATCTGAAAGTTATGGTGATTTGATCAGATGATAAGTTTCAAATTTATGTTCAATGATTAGTCTAATACCTATGAGATACATATGGTGATGATCATAAGATTATGATCATTTTTGTTAGCTCCATGACGTATCGTGTGTACGAATCTTATATTTTTAAAATTATTTTATTTTTAGATGTCTGCGAGCATCAATAGATTTATGTAATTTGGAGATCTACAAGCCTCATCTGATCTAATGGATTGTAATTAATTGTTATGTTATGAATTGTATGGGTTGTATTATGTGTTTGTGGTTGATCGGTTGCAAGCCTACAACACATAACAAGCACGGATCAAGTCGAGCAATTGGTTGAGGCTAGATTAAGGTGTTGATCAGATCAAGAACTTACTTAGAATCAAATCAAGGAGTTGAAGATGATCAAACCAATTGACGTACGTGTGCTTGTATATTTGACCCGTAGACCCCGATTTGGCTCAATGACTCAAGCCTGAATCCCTTTCTTAGATCCATAATCATCATCAATATTTTTATTTATATTTTGTATATTTTTATTTATATTAGATGTAAATAACTAAAATTTGAGACCTAAATTTAAAATTCTTGAAAATATATTAGGTCAAGTGATCTACTGCCTTTGTAGATATGCGGGCATCTTTTGACTGATCATAATGGTCAGTTATATTAGAATGGTGCAATCATTCTATTTGCATGAGATACTGCAGGATAAAGATGAGGTTGGACTCAATAACTATTAGGTGAAGGATCCAATGATGGCTTTGCCTATGTATTTGAATAGTGGGTCTGACTTAACTAAAGAATGAGGTTAATAATTGTCAGATGAGGCCTACATGACTTAGAGACTGAAGATGACTGTAACTTACTTGAGAAGCATTAGACAAGAGTCATCCACTCACTGATTTGCATGTTACCAATAATTATTATGTTAGGTGGTTTATTAAATCGATCAAACTGTAGTACTGTTGGAGATCTAGTACCACTTGTTGCAGTAGAAAGAATGAAGAAATAAAAGAGACAATCAAATACGTAGATCAGTCCAGGGTTTATCTCCATGGGACATGCAAACCTTCATTATAAGAAAGAAAATAAATACAAGAGGAGATCACACACTCAACTCTCATAAATCTCTCTCTTTCAACAAGAAGCTCTCACCTCTCACCCCTTACAAAAGCTCTCAAAACACCTAACAAAAATCCCTTCTGACACTCACGGCCGACCATCTTTGTTTCACAGGATGCTCTCTGCCTCTCGGCCTTTCTGCTAGTGTTAAAGGGCCCAAATCCTAGTCCAGATCGACATAAGGTGTTCAAAAGGACTCAAATATCTTTTTCAGCCATTGGATCTCTCCTGTAAGCTTCCCTGGCCCTTAAATCGTGCAAGATTGTACATCTATTTTTCGGACCATCAGATGGTGAAAAAGAAGTCCTATGCACCATGATATTTGACTCATGAACCACGGCAGTCCACACAGAAGGTGTGGACCGCACCAACTTCTCATGGTCCATAATGGACCACATGAGAATTTGAATCTGTGCCTGCGTTGGGCCAGCATGCATCCGCATGCCTTCACTGGGCTGCGCCCGTGCTTGGGCTGAGCTTGCAAGCACCTGTGGGCAGCACCCTATTGTGTGCCTGTGCGCACTATGTCTCCGGGCCTCTGCATTATGCACTGTATGCTAGACTTCTTTATCTTGGATTTTTTTCTGTTGGTCGAATTCGAGGTGCCAAAACTCAACAATCTTCATCTCGACTCGACATTCGATCTCCACCTAACTTTGAGAACTTTTGGATGATCTTGCCCCCATATCCAAGGACAAATGCCTAGCTGCTCATGAATGGGCAAACATGGGAGTCAAGCTAGACCGCTTGATCCCATCTACTGGGTTTTGGTGGCACAATGGAATATGATTTTCAAAATTTTTACATACCTTTAAAACAACTTTTAACACTTAAAATATGCTAATCGAAACACAAACCATAGGACTATCTTGTAGATTTCTATCAAACAAGTCAACCATGCATATTAGGTAGAAAATATATCTTACCAAAGATGATGATCTGGTGTGAGGATGGCCTCCACTAAATATCAAAGTAGATATCCTCCAACGGTGATCCACATAAGATTGATCAAAGTCCTTTCCAACTCGATGTAGTGCTGTAGCCTTTTTCACAAGTTTACTGTCAATTTTTCTTCTTAAGAATGGATTGCACCACTGTCTGATAGCCTTCGAACCTCCATTTAGACCACACCTAAATCTTTTCTCGAAAGATTAGACACACCCAAATCAGATTAAAATATCCAACTATTAGATATTTCAATCATAATGAAAAGTAGACAATCTACCTTCCAAATTCTCCTCTCTTTTCTTTCGATTTTTCTCTCTTGTTTTTCTTTTCTTTCTTTCCTTTCTTTTCAGATATTTTTTTCTTCTTTTCCTTACAAGAACCCATGCCCAAAAACCTTATGGAATTCATGCCAATCTCTCATATGTTTATTCATATGGGGTACCCCTTATTTATAGGATAAGAAGGGGTGCCTCACAAACCCCAAGGGATGCCAACTCTTGGCACAAAACATTCTCACATGGAGAATTAATATGGCATGGAAAAGGATGAGTTTTAAGAGTAGAAGGACTCTCCTTTCTGCTTCCAAAATCTAAGGCACCATCCATATGGCGTGTGGAATAAATATGGTGTAGGATTTTAAGGAAGGGAATTAAGAGGAGCAACCCAGAAGGACTCTTCCTTCTGGGTTTCATTTATTATTGGTGTGTCATTTATTTAGTCATAGCTTTATGGTGTGGAGAATCCAGATTAACATGAAACTCTTTCTTGTTAATAAATTAAGGCATCTAATGTCTTAAGATTTGAACCTAATCCAATTAAGTTCATGGCATCAGGGTAGGGTTAGCTCAAACACATTAGAACTAAACCTAATTGGAAACTTGGATTGATCCATTTGCTAGCAAGTTAATTTAACCCACAGGATTTATAATAAATCCAATTAAATCAAATCATGATCAAATCTTCAAGTGTGTGACCCATTGGATTCCATATCTAACCAGCAGTGAACTCAGGCTCATAACCTAATCCAATCTGATTAGATTAGGTCAGTCTAAATGCATCAATTGATCAGAACACAGTCTAACTAATTTTTAAATTAAACTCTTTTAATTCTTGTGAGTCCATAAGTCAAAATTGATATCTAGCAATATGTCATGACTATCTGAAAGACATAAATTTTAATAAAAATATCAAAAATATCCTTCAGTGGTAAGTTATCATGTAATTCAATCTTTTGATTATACAATATCTCAGATGAGCTATGGACATGGAATCATGTCAAGCTCAAATACTTATCTATATGTATCTCGATCAGAAGGTGATGATTTAGTTGATGATATATTAGAAACTCTTTTTAATTATCATCCTGCTTTGGTCAAAGACTTCTTGAATCAGCAACCTATGAGATCACATAGGATGTTCATTCTCCTTATAAGGAGTGATCAATTCTTTGTTGACCACTCATAACCTCCATGCACACTGCACCATGTCCAGAACATTCCACACAAGGCTCAAAGAATCAAGCTAGAAAATGAACCAAAATATAGATTCGTATACATAAGGCATCATGATGATCTCAGGTCTAAGGTTCACTTGCAGTATTCTCACTAAAGAACAATCAGTTAACAAGCATATAAGACTCTATCAGATATTCTCTCATTAGGTTAATTTAGTGAACTCATTCTCTAGTGAGTATTTATATTCTCGTTTAGTATCACCACATAAGTGATTGTGAGATCAACCATCCTCTCTGTCGAGCATATATAGGATGTGCTAGTTTTACCAATATCATTGATCTCTGACTCAATAATCTTATGATTAAAAATATTTTATATTAAGGTTATCAAGAAATTAGGTCTCACTGGCATGATCTCATCATGATCCTAAATAATTACTTTAATCTATGGAGTTCATTATAATCTTAAACAAGTATTAAGAAGCAGCATATAATGAAATAAAATATCTAATTTTATTAATAATTAATATCAAATACATGAGTTTGAAAGATAAAATATAAAAAAATATCCTATCATATTATTCATGCGATTGGCTTATAGAGCATTATTCTTTCAATCTTCATTTGCACTAAAGCCAATCGCACCTATACTTGATGCCCATGCAATCTAAGTGGTAATCAAACTGCTGCTGTGATAAGATTTTTGTGAATGGATCCACTATATTATTCTTGGTGTCAACTTGCTTTACTATCATATTTTATCTTTTGACAATCTCTCGAATGAGGTGGAACCGTCTCAAGATGTGCTTGGATTTGTGATGAGACCTTGATTTCTTTACTTGAGCAACAACCTCAATGTTGTCACAATAAAGGGCACGTGGTGTACAATCTTAAAAATCGTACCTAACTTTGAGATGAATTTTTTCATCCAGATGGTTTTCTTAGCAGCTTCACTAGCAACAATATACTTTACCTCAGTAACTGAATCAGTTACAGTCTACTATTTCAAACTCTTCCAACTCACTGCACCACCATATAGAGTAAATACATACTTCGATATGGATTTGTTATCATTTGGATTAGATTCAAAATTAGAATCTATAAAGTCTTGTAGTTTCATATCAGATCCGTCATAAATAAGAAAAGTATCTCTAGTCCTTCTCAAGTACTTGAGAATATTTTTTACAGCTTTTCAATGATCCTTCCCTATATCTATCTGAAATCTGCTTACAATGCCTAAGACAAACGATATTAGATCAAGTATACCGCATAGCATAAATAATCGATCCTATAGTTGAAGTATAAGGAATGGAACTCATTCTCTTTTTCTCTTCAAATGTCTTAGGAGATATCTTTCTTAGAGAGATGTATGCCATGACTCATGGATAAATAACCTCTTTTACTTTCATCCATATTGAACTTCTTCAATACTAGATCTATGTACCTAGACTGGGATAAGCCTAGCATCCTTTTAGATTTATCTCTATAAATTTTTATACCAAGTATATAGGATGCTTTACCCAAGTCTTTCATGAAAAATTTTTGTGATAGCCAGATTTTGATCGATTGTAATATAGGGATATCATTTTCAATGAGCAGTATGTCATCCACATACAAGACTAAGAAGATAATGACACTCCCACTAATCTTCTTATACACATATAGTTTATCCATATTTTTGATAAAGACAAATAATTTGACTATCTATTTAAGGTTCAGATCAATCTTTCTTCAAGTTTTAGAACATCAAAAATTTGTACACATAAGAGCAAATAAGATAAAGAAGTTTTACAATGACAATCAAGCTTAACTCCTTAATGAGCATAGTAAAATAATAAATGTACTTTACATAAAGTTAAAGAATCCTTTAAGAACACCCTCAATTTGAATAGAGAATTGAAAGTACTTTGGAGAGGTGGTTGAGCTTGAATTGAATGCTTCTTTATCTTGGATCTTTATTTTTTTTTGAATGAATTTTTATTTTTCTTGAGTTTTTGCTCTATTTGAATGCCTTTATTGCTTCAATCAATGTTGAAAAATATCTAGTAGCCATTTGGAGCTGTTGGAGAGTGATTAGGGAGCATTAAATATGCAAAACATGAGCCAGAAAACTAGCCATTACGGTGTCAGGCCTGCAGGGGGCGATCCATGCAGGGGTCGTCCCCTAGGAAAAGGGTCGTCCTATGGGTCACCCCTTTTCAGACAGCAAAACACAAGCTCTCTGTTTCGGCTTGTGGAATAGTAGGGGTCACCCCATGGGTCGTCTCCTAGCAAAAGAGTCATCCCATGGTTCATCTCCTTTTATGTGCCAACCCAAAACTCAACATGCCAGTGTCCCTTTTGAAAAGAAATGACTTAGGGGTCGCCCCCTTTTGTCTGAAATGATTTTTTTTTTAATTTTTAGTTTTCAAAACTTTTGAAATTACCTCCAAATGATTCGAAGTCATCTTGAATATTCTTGAGGCTTCTGAAAAATATTATTCTCATCTCCAACTTGATGAATTTGCAAATTTGGCCTTCTCCAAATATCTTTACCCATTCAAAATTTTTGAATTTTTTGAAATACACACTTAAGCTTCTCCAAAGATAAAAATCATTAGTACTCTTTTCAAATATTTTGTTGTCATCAAAATCAATTCTTAGGGCAACAAGCTCTCCCTTTTTGATGATGACAATATATCTAAGTATAAGCAAAATAAGCTATATAAAACATTGGAGTAAAGTAGTGCCATTAAAAATGTATGAGCTTAAGATCAAGGCATATACAAATGTATTTAATTTATGCATCTTTTCAAGGCATGAGCTCCAAACTAATGTATCAAGCCATAGTATCAAGGCCAAAAGATAGACAACATGATGCATCATTAGAGTAAAAGAAAGAGAATGCAAATATAGTATAAACCCTACTTTCCACTTAGATGATTTAATTCTTTTTAGATAAGTGGTCGGGGCTATGGTCCTAACATATGGTAGTATAAAATTTAGCAATTTGGCCAAACAAGCATATATTTCAATATTTCAAAAAAATTGTCATTCATTTCAAAAAAAAAATTGCCATTCAAGCATACATTTCTACTTATACTATATATTACTACTCCCCTTTTTTGACATCGTCAATTTAAGATAAGAAATGCTCCCCACTTTTTGGAGCAAATAGAAGGAATTTGCTGCTCTAAAGATTCATAATCGAGGTTCTTATAGTATGAGAAGTAATATTTCATTAAAAAAGTTACATTTTATAATAATATTCATAATAGAATATACAAGAGGTCGTGTCAACAGAAGTCATATTTCATATTGATCACATAATGTAAGATATTACATTAAATTCATATCAGCCAAAAAGATATAATTTCAGCCAAAATATAGCAAGATATGACATTGAGTTTACATAACTCATAAGTATATAAAGTCAGCCAAATACATTAATACATGTAAAAGTAGTCAACATCCATAGTTCCATCCACAAATTACAACATAACACAAAGATTAATCATCAAAATCAGAGGAAGAAATCTCATGATGAACAAAAGGATGAGATGAGGCATGACCACACCGACCTCGACTCCTACTAGAGGATCCAGTATGGGTGGAGGAACTAGGTGGTCTAGAAGGCTGAAAAGAAATAGGAGCTCTAGTCAGTAATAGAATCCTAATAGAGTCAAGCTAACCTACTACTCTCAACATGGACTACAAAAGTAAGCCAATCTAATAGAAGTATTATCACCTGAATCTCTAGTCTCCTGCCTTAGTGTCTCTATTGTTGATCTAATCAAATCATATAGTCTGTCTATCTCAATTGATAAATTTGACAAGTAAGTAGTGTCATCACTTGGTCTGGTAGGAAGAGTCAGTCACTTCAACTCTCTCTCTAAATCTGAGACTCTACCACTGAGCCTGAGAACAAAATCCTCAAGGAGCTCAAGTCTCATGCTCAAGTCAGAGATCATCTGAGTCACTATGAAGATTTAAGGAACCATGGTTTGATCTGATGAAGAAGCCATATAGTAGCTCTCCCCTTGACAAGTACCTCAGGCTAGAAGAAGGATACCAGTGACCTACTCTGAAATGGTTCACAACAGATCATCCTCTAGTCTGATAGATGAACATCGTGATCTGTGCACAGACTGGGTCTCAGAAGAATCTCTCCCAACTACTACTGAAGGACCTGCCTTAGGCTCAGAAATAAAATGAATGTCGGGGCATGCTCATAAGGTGGTGAAGATGATCCCTCCCCCTCAGCTCTATCCTCCTCTTCCTCCTCATCATCACCAGTGCCTCTAAACTTCACCCAACGACCATTAACTTTGAAAAAATCTATCCGGCATAGTGAATGATTGTTGTAGGTATCCATGTAGGACAAATGGCTGGTGGCCTCCCCCTCAAAACTAATACCAAAACTCCTAAAAATTAGAGTGACTGCCATTCCATAAGGTAAAGGGGCTTTTGATTTGTTGAGGGACATGCATTGCTTTAATCATAAGTGCACAAAGATTTAAGAGATTCTACAAATAATGTGATGTATCACACAAATGTCTCTCTCAAAAAGAAATTCATATGTTCCCCCTCTAGGGAAGAAAATCATCATCATGACGTGGAGTAGTCTCATCTCAATATTTAAATTTTTTGCTTCAACGTTATCAACTCCCCTTACATCCTCTCTTTCCAAAATAGACTTCCAACCATCTTCTTTGTTAATCAAATCATCTAAAATAGGGTAGATGGTAGATGTAACTAAGATGATGGGCATCAAAATGAATTTCCACACCCTTGAGTAGAGATCTAATTTTTCCATCAGCATGAAGGAAATTTTGATAAAACTCCCTAACTAGATCAATGTAGCTTGTTTCCTTAAGCATGCAACAAGAACTCCAACCTAGAGCCTTGATCTTTTCCCCAAAAGAAAAATCTTCTTTCTCCAAAAATCTGAAATCAATGTTTCTGCCATAGAAATTTTTTTGGCTGAGAGAGCTACCTTGCTTGGAGTTATAGGTGGGGAAGAAGGAAAGGGAGTTGGAGTAGCCTTCTTTCTCCCTTGCTTCTTTTCAAGAACCCCATTAGACTTTCTTCTTTGAGGGATTCTTATTTTTGGCACCATGGGAGGTGATAGAGAGCTTGACTCAGCCAAGGAAGCTTGGAGAAGTTAGGTTCTTAAGAGAAAAGAGAGATTTGAGGATGGAATCAGAGGTATTCCATGGTTGACTGGGGTTTAGGGTGGAAATAGCTCAAAACAGGAATTTAAGGTTAGAGAGAGTTGTTTGGTGAAGAACCTAATGGTTCTATGGCGGGATTTGAGAGGTTTGGAAGGAAATGGGAGCTAGATCCATGTGTCCTTAGTTTGGAGAGATGGCTTGGTGTTAATGGCAGAGAGGGAGTTCGGCATGGAGGAGAGGGAATGGGATGGCCCATGGAATTTGGGAGAAGGGGTCTCTAAATTAAAAATAGGGCATCCCATGAATCCCTAAAAATTTGACCAAAAACCCCCTATGGGGCATCCCTTGTGTCGTCCCTTTTTCATGGGGCGACTTAAAGGGTGCTCCTTTTGGACTCACGTACAAATCCTCAAAAAAAAAAAAATTTAAAAAATAAAGAAAAAGTTGTGAGATTGAAGTTGGTCATGAATATCAAGAAATTTGAGCTTAAAAAAATGAAATCAAGGCTTAAAAGGATTGAAACAAAGAGTTGAAGGAAATGTCTAGTCGATATCAAAGAGAATCCCCTATGCATAAGGATCTCAAATTCCTAGTCTTCTTTTAATTTTACAAAATCTACTTTCACTTGATGCTTTTATAAATATGTCAACTAATTATTTTTCAGAACAAACAAAATTTATCATCACATCATTATTTTGTATATGTTCTCTTATGAAATGGTGTCTTATTTCTATGTGCTTATATCTAGAATGTTGGATTAGATTTTTAGTTAAGTTGATTGTACTGGTATTATCATATCTCATAGAAATATTATTAAGTTTCATGTCAAAGTCTTCAAGTTGTTGCTTAATCCATAACATTTATGCACAGCAACTCCTGACTATAATATATTCGACCTTGGCTGTAGACAATGCCACTGAATTTTATTTTTTGCTAAATTGGATTAAATTTACTCCAAAAAATTGATAAGTTCTATTAGTGCTCTTTCTATCTAACCTGTATCTAGCAAAGTCTACATCTGAATAGCCTATTAAGTCTATTGAAGATTATTTAGAAAACCATAAACCTAATCTTTGACTTTCTTTTAAATATCTTAAGAATCTTTTAACAACCATTAAGTGTGATTTCTTAGGATCAGATTGAAATCTGAAACACATGCATACATAACATGATATTAGGTCTACTAGCAGTGAGATATAACAAAGAATCTATCAACCCCAATAAAGCTTTAAATCAATACTTTTATCATTTTCATCCCTATCAAGCTTGCATGAAGGACTCATAAGGGTTTTGATGGTCTTGGCATTGTCCATCCCAAATCTCTTTTGTAGCTTTCTTGTGTATATGCTTTGGTAGATGGAGATCTCCTCTTTTGTTTGTCTAATCTGAAGTTCAAGAAAGAATTTAAGTTCTCCCATCAAGCTCATCTCAAACTCTTCCTGCATGAGCTTGGCAGACTCTTGACATAAAGCTTTATTAGTAGACCCATATATAATATCATCAATATATATTTGAATAACTAGAATATCATCAAGATTTTTTTTTATGAAAAGAGTGGTATCTACATTTTCTCTTAAAAAATTATTTTCTAGCAAAAATTTATGAAATCTTTCATACCATACTCTAGGACTTGTTTTAAACCATATAATACTTTATTTAACTTGAAAATATGATTTGAAAAAGCATCATTTTTTCAAAACCAAGAGGTTGCTCTATGTAGACTTTTTCAGCAATATAATCATTTAGAAGAGCACTTTTAACATCTATTTGAAATAATTTAAAATTTATATAACAAGTATAAGTAAGCAAGAGTTTAATGGCCTTTAATTTGGTTATCGATATAAAAGTCTCATCAAAATCAATTCTCTTTTGTTGGTTACATTCTTTGGCTACTAATATTGCTTTATTTCTAATTATATTTTTATTTTCATCCAACTTATTTTTAAAAAAGCCATTTTATTTCAATTATAAGATGATCTTTAGGTCTTTTAACTGAGGTCCACATATTATTTTTTTTAAATTGATTAAGCTCTTCTTACATGGCATTAATCCAATTATGATTTTTTTCAGCTTCATCTATAGTTTTTGATTCAAAATGAGAGACAAAAGCAAAATGGTTGTATGTATCTCTAAGTAAAGAATGAGTTCTTATCCCATGTGTAGGATCACTAATAATAAGTTCTTTGGGATAGTTGTGAACATACCTCTATTCCTTTGAAAGATCATTTATACCTTGAGATTGCTTTTATTGATCTTGTTATTTTTCATCCTCATCTTTATGCTTGTCTTCATGTTCTTTCTTATTATTCATCGATGAGTCCTTTAGGGTGAGTTCCTTCATTTCTTTCATAATCAAACCTATATTATCAACAACCTCTCTCTTCTTTATGAAAGATTATTAGTCTCATCAAAAACTATATGTACTGATTCTTCTACAACTAAGGTTTGCATATTAAAAATTTTATATATTTTATCAGAAGTGGAGTAACTAAGAAAGATGGCTTTATCTGATTTTGCATCAAATTTTTAAATTTTTTTTTTATCATTATTCAAAACAAAACACCGACAATCGAAAATATAAAAACACCCAATATTTAATTTTCTATCTTCCTAAAGTTTATAGGATGTTTTCTTCAATATTGGTCTAATTAAGGCATGGTTTAGAATGTAGCATACCATATCAATTGCTTCTACCCAAAAATATTTTAGAAGGTTGCTTTCACATAGCATGGTATGAGCCATTTCTTTTAGTATCTTATTCTCTCTCTACTACTCCATTTTATTGGGATGTCTTAGATATAAAAAAATTATATTTAATCTCTTTTTTATCATAAAACTTATTAAAATTTTAATTTTCAAACTCGATTCTATGATCACTATGAATATTGAGAATTAAAAAATCTTTTTCACTTGAAACCATCTGATAAAACTTAGAGAAAACTGAAAATACCTCATCTTTATGTGCTAAAAATAAAACCAAAGTAAAACATAAAAAATCACTGATAATCACAAAATCATACCTTTTATTCCCTAAGCTAATAATTCTAATTGGTCTAAATAAATTCATATGTAATAACTCTAAGGGTCTAGAAGTTGAAACAATATTTTTTGATTAGAATGAAGTACTAGTTTGCTTATCTAGTTGGCACGCATTACAAATTTTATCTTTTTCAAAGTTTAATTTTGGCAAACCAACTACTAAATCTTTTTTGATGAGTTTTAAGAGTGAATTCATGCTTATATGTACAAGTTTATGATGCCAAAATCAACTAGTTTCATTAATTTTGATATTCATTACAGCTAGGCATTGCATGTTTTATATAGATAGATCATCCAAATCTATCATGTAAACATTATCATGCTTATGTTCAATAAATCTTATGCCATCATTATTAGGCTAGTTACGATACACATAGAAGATTCAGAAATAACTTTAAAATCTTTATCATAAAGTTAGCTAATGCTAAGTAGATTATGCTTAAGACTATCAACTAATAAAATATTTTTAATAAATTTAGAAGATGTGATACCAATGTTACCTATGCCGATGATCTTTTCTTTGCTATTATCTCTAAAGGTGACTATCCCTCCATCTTTTATCTTAAAAATGATGAATTAGGATTCATCATCCGTCATGTGCCTTGAACACTCACTATCGAGATATCTCTTTCTTTTTTATCCTTGGAATACAAGACACTTATACAAAAATTTAAATTGTAACTTTAGGTGCTTAAGTTTTCTTGGATCCTTTTTGGTTAGTTACTATAGTTCCTTTTGAAACTCATACTTTATTTACATTTGGACTATCAAATTTATTAGATAAAAAAAATATGATTTATGTCCTACTTTACTATAGTTGAAACATAAAATATTTGATAATTTATTAAGAGAAGAGTTTACAAAAATATTTTTCAAAAATTTCTATTTCTTCAGTGGATTATAACCAAGTCTGATTTTATTATACACCTTCCTTTGATTATCAAGAATTATTTAAAGTTTATCTAAACTTAAAGTAAACTTTTCTATAATTAGTTTTAGTTTAGCTACTTTCATTTTTAAGTTATGATTTTCTTGAGTTAGGGTCTTGTTTTCATTTGAAATAGATTTCTTTTCCTTTAACAAAGATTAATTTTTTATTTTCACCTCTTTCTTCTTTAGTTCTAGCTTTTCTAAATCATCTAATAAATTATAAAATGCCTTTTGAAGTTCATCAAAAGTAAATTGACTTGAAGATTTAAAAGTTACTTCATTTTCATGTGCTATGAGGCACAAATTGGCTTCTTCATGGGTATCTTCATCGGAGCTCGAATCATATCTATCACTCCATATAGGCACCATTGCCCTCTTCTTGAGCTTCTTGGGGGCCTTCTTGAGTTATAAATAATCACCTTTGAAGTAGCCCAGTCTCGTATATTCATAGAGAGGTTGCTCTTTGTCTCTTTCTTTACTAGGCTCCTCTTTTGTAAGTGGCCTTCTTCTTATCCCTTTTCTTCTTTTCTTCATAAATTTTTTAAATTTTTGAGTGATAAGTGCCAATTCTTCATCCTCATCATCATTTTCAGTTTGATCAAATTCCTTCTCTTCTTGTATGGTGGATTTGAGAGCAATTATTTTTTTCTTCTTGGTTTCTTCTTCATTGTGCTGTCTCATGGTCAATTCGTATGTCATGAGCAATCCGAGAAGCTCTTCCAAAGATAGAGCGTTAAGATCTTTTGCCTCTTGAATCACGATGATATTTGATTCCCATGTTTTTAGTAGAGACTTAAGAATCTTTCTTACATGATCATTATTAGAGTAAGATTTGCTGAGACTCTTAAGATCATTAATAATATCAATAAAGTGAGTAAATATTTGAGTAATAGACTCATCAGGTACTGTCATTTTAAAAAGTTCATATTTATGTACTAGCATGTTAATTTTTAACTCTTTAATCTGATTTGTACCTTCATGAGTTATCTCTAACCTATCTCAAATTTTTTTAGCTGAATTACAAGTTGAAATATGATTGAACTCATTTATATCTAATGCACAATATAATACATTCATGACTTTAATATTGAGCTGAGTTATTTTCTTATCAACTTCATCCCACTCATTTTTGGACTTGGGAATGTGCTTACCATCAATTAGTTTGATAGGTGAGTGAGATCTATTGACTATAATACTCTACATATCATAGTCGAGTACTTGGATAAAAATCTTCATCTGAGCTTTTCAATAGGTGTAGTTTAACCTATTAAAAAGTGAAGATCGATTTGTGGATTACCCATCGATAAGTGAAATATCGACTTAGATTACCATAGATCTTTAGCTCTTAATTGTGAAATCAAGAAAAAGCTTGAGCACCGAGCTTTGATATCACTTATTGTCCAACTATGCAATCCAAGAGGGAGGGATGAATTGGGTTCTTTAAAAAAATTGAAGTGAAGATTGTATCATAAAATATACTTTAGATGAGATATGTGATATACAGTGGCAATACTAAACAATGTGCTAGATATTGAAATAAGTAAGAAATTAATATAAGAAAGAAAGAAGAAGAATCAAAATATCAAAAATAAAGAAGATTTATAATGGTTCGATGCCAACCTTGCACCTACATCAACTCTCCAAACTCTTACTTGAAATTTCAATCCACTAATCATATTCAACAATTACAATGTCGGATTCCACCGACCCTAGCTATCCTCAAGCTAAACACTTATTTCATAAGTACAAACTAATCTTATACACTCCGATATAAGGTTCGGATCAATCTTTTTCTAAGTTTTGAAAAATTCAAAACTTGTACACACAAGAGCAAATAAGATAAAGAAGTTTTACAATGACAATAGCTTAGCTCCTTAATGAGCACAATAAAATAATAAATGTACTTTACACAAAGTTGAAGAAGCCTTCAAAAACACCCTCAGCTAGAATGGAGAGTTGAAAGCACTTTCAAGAGGCGGTTGAGCTTGAATTGAATGTTTCTTTATCTTGGAGCATTAGTCTCTTTTAATTTGAATGGATTTTCTCTTAATTTTTTTAAAGTTTTTCCTCCATTTGGATGTCTTTATAGCTTCAATCAAAGCTGGAGAATATCTAGTAGCCATTTAGAGCCGTTGAAGAGTAATTATAGAGCATTAAATGTACAAAAAAATGAGCTAAAAAACTAACTGTTATGGTGTTAGGCCCGCAGGAGGAGACCCATGAGTCATCACCTGGGAAAAGGGTCATCCCATGGGTTGTCTCTTTTCCGATAGCAAAACACAAGCTCTCTGTTTGGGCTTGTGGAACAGCAGGGGTCACCCCATAGGTTGCTCCCTAGCAAAAGGATCGTCTCTTTTTTTGCACCAACCCAAAACTGAACATGCCAGTGTCTCTTTTGAAAAGGAATGACCCAGGAGTCACCCCCTTTTGTCCGAAATAAATTTTCTTTAATTTTTATTTTTTAAATTTTTTAAAATTACCTTCAAATGATCCAAAGTCATCTTAAGTGTTCTTGAAGCTTCCAAAAAAATATTATTCTTATCTCCAACTTGATGAATTTACAACTTTGGCCTTTTCCAAATATCTTTATCAATTCAAAAGTTCTTGAATTTTCTGAAATACACACTTAAGCTTCTCCAAAGATAAAAATTATTAGTACTCCTCTCAATTATTTTATAGTCATCAAAATCAATTCTTGAGATAACAATAAATAATACAAAATACAGCATTTCATAAAATATATAATAAATAAGTCATAAAGATAATCATTCATGCATAAATTAGTAAATATTTTATAAATATGAGTCATAAATCAGTCATGTCAGATATTCATATCATATTTTTAAATATTATTTATAAATATTCATGCTAAGATCACTTTATTCTCATAATAGAGCCATGTTTCTTAATCAATATAATTCTTATTTTATACACCAACTTTATACCCATAGGTGGGGCCATATTTCTCATGAATGCTAGCTCCAGATATCGATCTTGCCAATTTTAAAGATCCGTTTATAGCTATCTAAGAGTCTTTAAAATTTTTATATTTTTATTAATATATGTAAATAAAAAAATAATAAAATTCATGCTTCATAAATATGTTATTTTCAAAAAATATACTCATGGAATCAATGATCATAATCAAACATATTTTTTCATATTTCATTTGCTGATCTTTATTTGATAAAAAATATCATTTCATCAATAGCAAATGATTTTCATGAAAAATATGATAATTTAAAAAATAAATAAAGAATATAAGATGCACTCACTTTGTTCGTCCTAGATCTTTAGACTTCATTATATGAATCAGATAATCTTATTTAGAATATTAAATCATGATCAGTTTTAATTTAATAAATTTAATAAAATTAAATAATAATAAAAAAAAAGATGATTGATTAGGTGATCATTCGATAAACCATCCATATACCAAAATAATTCATCATCTTATCGGAGTCAACACGGATCTCTAGAAGAGGAAGATATGACTTGATATAAGATCTATGGTCTTCTTAAAGAGAGAAATGGTTGAAGAGAGAGAAAGTAGAGAGAAAAAAATAGTATCTAGGGTCCCATCATCATTTAGAGAGAGAAAATAAAAGGAGGGAGAAACTCTAGAGAGAAGGTAGAGGGACATGAGAGAGAGAACCCTAGACGGACACAATAGAGAGAGAACTTTTCTCTCTTCTTCTTTTCTATCTTTTCTTTCTTTTCTTTTCTTTTCTTTTCTTTTTTTTCTTTTCCTTTCTTCTTCCTTTCTTGGCCATAGGGCTGAGCAAATAATCGAAACCCTAAGAAACCCAGCCAATCTGACCCAATAAGCATCGGTTTCAGTCGGTTGAAAGACTTAAATTGAATGAAATCGGGTTGGTGTTTATAAAACAATAATTATTTATGATTGGATTCAGTTCCTATGCTTTTAATCTATATGAAATCGAACCCAACCGATGTAATATTTCATAAACCACTTTTATTTTGGGATGGCATCATTTAGACTTCAATACTTCATTCTAAAAAATACCACATCACCTATTTGGATTTATAGGAATATTAATATTGAATTATTAATGGAAGCACATCAATCTGAGATAATTTTAAAGTACAAGCTTTCCGATGTAGTCGCTTTCATATGAGTAAATCTTTCTTTTTTTTTATTTTATTTTATATAGATTCAAAAATAAGTTCAAAATTTATGAATTATATTGTTTAGGCACTTTTTGCATTAAATTGATAAAAAAAAAAAAAAGCTTAAGTAGATCAACATTGGACTTAAAATTAATATTGAGTCAATATTGAAGTCCAAACCGACATAACCCACCCGAATCCACTACAAACTGTTCGCTTTAGTTTCAAATGGTTTATACATGATAAACGATCGATAGTGATTTGAATTTTTTTCAATCTGATTGGGTTCGATCGGATAAAATTTTTGTCTCAATCTGACCGAATCTGACCGACCGTGCTCAACCCTACTTGGTCAAATAAGGGATGCAAGGGCTCATGGCTTATGGCCGAAAGACTGGCAATGTGGTAGTGGCACAGGTGGTTGGTGGTGGCGAAGCAAGGGATAGCCAGTTGAAAGTGGCCGGACAACAAAAAAAAATCAAAAAAATTTGGACAAAATAGGAAAAATAAGGCACCTGCTTTTGGTGGCTTTTTCAACGAAACCCACGGTCGACAGCCATGCACAATGACATGGGAAGAAGGGGAAGAAAGAGAGGAAGAGGGATCGGGCTTACCTCGAGCTCCGGTGAAGTTTCCGGCAAGGATTTTGGATGGGCACGGTGAGGGTATCCATGACTTCAATGTGAGAAACCAAGGAGAAAGAAGAGGAAGGAAGACCGGTGCTCATTGTGGCTTGCTTAGGAGGGAGAGGGGGAGATTTATAAAGGACTCCTGATGGTTTTTGGCAGCCCTTTTGAGTCTGAATTTAGTCAGACATGGAGGAGAAGAAGACTCCCATCAGGGTCTTCAACTCTTCTTTCCATTTTCATTTTTCTATTTTTTTGTTTTTGCGGACCAGTTGTGGGCTAGTTCATGGTGGGTTGGTCCACTTGGATTGGATTATTACACTTTGCCTCTTGCACTTTCTTCTTTTCTCCCTCATCCCTGCCGCTCCCACACCAAATTCTTCAATGCCAATATCCTCATATAGGAATATTTATCTTCAAGTAAGTGGTTTTACCGATGTTGTAGAAAAAATCCTTATCAACTATGAACTATTCTTTGGTCCATTATTAGCGGTTACCATCCTGCAATGCCTTTGTTAGCACTTTATCCAACCACCATAACCATTAATTTTCCTATGAAATCATCTCCTAATCTATCTACAAATGCGCCATTCCTCTCCTCTATTCTTTTCCTTAATCACTTGTCCATAAAATTCTATCCAGCAGGCATCCTTTTCAAGGAAGAGTCCTTTAAAAAATTCAATTGGCTTGTTCTTGAGAATGAGGGGTTAGCTTTGGAGACCACATCATAGTCCAGGTTTCTAAGGAGACTTACACTCACCTTATCTGGATATGTACAAGTACATGCATGCTGTAAATCATGTATTATATACTTCATTCTATATATCTTAAATTCTTGAGCAAATTTAGGCTAAAAGATGACATACTAAATCAGCAAATGTTGAGAATGAAAGGAATAAAAAGTTATTGTTAATACATCATAAATGAAAACCTGAACTCTTCGTTTGTCACTACATTTATTCACTGAAAAGGATTTGCATTGTATTTGTTTTAAATTGTTTCAGAAAATTCATAAAAAAATAACAGATTGTCATCAATAGACAAATCTTTGAAAAGTTTTTAATTGTTTAAATAAATCTTCAATTCTTATTTTTCAATACCATGTCAAAACAAATTAATATGACAAATAGGTACATGAGAAGAATATCACAATAATTTCAAGTTAAAGGAAAGATTAATTTACCTCCCATATCCCTATGTAATGTATGATCTTCTCATTCATTAGAACTTATATTAAAGAAGAGGGTAAAGCATCGGCAGCAAGGATGGCATGTTAAACCTTTATAAGCCTAGCTATCGGCTGTATGCACCAATGCACCAGCTCGATGCTAAATTTTTTATGGGCACGATTAGTTCAATTTTTTTTTTTTTTTGTCCTTCCAATAAATTTGCCAAATAAGAATACGTACAACTATTAAGTGTACCTTCTCCCTTAGTTCGCATCCACAAATTAGAATGCTACTAACAACTTCATACATTATCTCTTATCATACCATGACCTAATAATAGAGAATGAAAAAAAGCATAATTCTAGTGCACCGAACACTAAAAATCTCACCTCTCGAAACAATCAAGCCCTTGATGTATACAGAAGGAAAATACAACATTTCCATACAATTCTATGTCCAAAAAAATTTAGCAAAATTGTTTGGTTAAAACTTCCAATTAAATTTCTTGCAATTATTTACTATTCAATGTTAAAAAGATCTCACCTCTTAATAATATTGAAGTCATCGATTGATCATAATTTGGTACATTGTTATGTAACATTTCAAGAACAACTGAGAAAAAGGACAAAAATTGTATTTGATGTATAATGCAAGGCTGCTATTGGTGGCACCAATATTAATGATGAGATTTTAGGGTTATATCTTTTAGTTTAGGAAAACTTGGAGTCGCTTCTCATTGTATCGAGCGTTATGTTCCATTAAGGTTATATGTTAAGGGCATTTCTACTTTTCCAATAGAAGATAATATGTAGTTCACATATTATATTTTATCTCTATTAGAAGTAATACATGGACTACTGTTTGTGTTCTTTAATATCAGATTGAAATCACACAACAAACAAAGTTTTGAGTTAGGCATTGTTGTGGGCAGGC
The DNA here is from genome assembly GCF_000442705.2 of Elaeis guineensis. NCBI lineage: Eukaryota > Viridiplantae > Streptophyta > Magnoliopsida > Arecales > Arecaceae > Elaeis > Elaeis guineensis. The sequence continues at coordinate 22,110,843 of NC_025997.2, forward strand.
CGTGGGGGGACCCACCTTAATAGTCCCATATCGGGCAAATTCTGAAGTGTCATGTGCTTAAATGGGATACGAGTACACCTTCCCTCACGAGGCACCTTTTTCCTCTCCGGAGGGCAAAAAGATAAAACCGTGAGGTCGTCTGCGTGACGTCGGGCCGGGGCGGAATAACCCCCGGTGGGGCCCAGGGGCTTTAGGGACAATCCCCGGTGGGGACCACGGGACACGCTTCCCGTCCGGACCTAGCAGAGCGGACAATACTTCACAGGGTCCGAGGTGGCAGACTCCGACGACCCTTGACACACTGACACATCAGTGGCGTACCAGGAAGAGGCACCCGCCCCTGTACTACAATACATGCCCCTCCAGAGTGGAGGGCTATATTGTGGGCAGGTCGTAGAAGGACCCCCATTAATAGTTCCACATCGGGCAAACTCTGAAGTGTCATGTGCTTAAGTGGGATACGAGCACACCTTCCCTCACGAGGTGCTTTTTTTCTCTCCGGAGGGCGAAAGGACAAAACCGTGAGGCCGTCTGCGTGACGTCGAGCCGGAACAGAATAACCCCCGGTGGGGCTCAGGGGCCTCAGGGACAATCTCCGATGGAGACCACGGGGCACGCTCCCCTTCCGGATCTAGCCAGAGCGAACAATACTTTACGGGATCCGAGGTGGCAGACTCCGACGATCCTTGACACACTGATACATCAGGTGTATTATATGACAAATGGCCAAGGAAAATAATGATGTATAAATTTACCAACCATGTGGGTCATTGCATTGGTATATACCATCTTCTGCTTGTTACTTCCAAATATATGAGGGCACTACAGTAAGGCTGTGCATAAGAGCGTAGCATCAAAGGTGAGGCACATATCCAATTGTTTTTTGAAAAGAAAAATATAAGGCATGTTGCAACAACTTAGAAAATCACTTTGAAAGGTCACCGATCAACTGTCATCCGCTCCGTGAGTCAATTTTCACATAAATACCATGGGACCAATTAGAGTACAATACACCAAGTAATGCATTGCATTTGATAACACTTGTGCATTACTAAAGCATTTTTAGATACCAAGTATAAAGTTGGCCATTTTTAGAAAATTATTAAGAATCCATAATCCTCATCGCATTGCTTTAGTGATGGCATTGGCTGTACAATCATCATCACCCAATCATATCAACAAGATAGAATGGAATGCACGCTCATGATTCAGGCATTTTGATGAGTGTGTAAATACTTCATGTCTTTGGTCAAATATGCCCATTAGACACAGCAACAATTATGTCCATCATATCTCTTTGCATCCCAAGTAGGAGTACATTTCCATCCATTCCTCTTTACCTTTTAACCAATAAAAACCTTATTTATGCATTCTACAATAGCGTTGGCAAGGCTTTCAGTAAAGTAGAGGAAAACTACATATTCCCATAATGTCACATATCTAACGCACCACTGTCAAGGTGCAGACATTTTATTCAATCACTCATCATCGCAACTTTGCCAATGAATACATAACTGATAATTTCACTAAAGCTAATTGCCCATGTATGGGCAGTGCTCCTTCAAAGCCCAAATGCGATGGTTGCAGCACTGAGAGCCAATTTCTCCACCAACCCATTCAGTTTTAGGACTGGAGAAATTCGGGACTCGCCAACACCAAAAAGTGAATCCGGTGGGTTGTCCAAGTGTTCTTGGCACTGATGTGCGAGTGCACTGACAATCATCATGGGATGGCAAACTCTCTTGTAATCTCCACTCCATATCACATCCATGATCCCATTGAGGTATCTTTGAGCAAACATGTACTCCATATAGCATGCTTGAAGGCAATCTTTGGACCAAGGATCAATTTCATGGGTCAAGAAATTGTTGGTGCAGTAGATCTCGCCCGCAATGGCCTGCATGTTGCTGGATGGGATGTTCAACAAGACTTTGCGATCCTTAGTGGCATTCCCAGGGTTATTCGTGAGAGCATAGACATAGGTGCTATAGATGTTGGAGCAGCAGCACGTGTCATCGAGTGCATTCATTGCTTCCTCATCATTTTTAACAAGCTTGGCCGCAAGGGAGGCAACCGAAGCACGGGAGGGATCACATGACATGAGAACAAAAGATAAAAGAATTATGAAGCCAAAGGCCAAGATATAGATTTGGATGCCATTCTTTGCCTATATCTTGGATGCCATTCTTTGCCTCCCACACTTTCTTCTTTTCTCCCTCGTCCTTACCTCTCCTTCAGTCTTTTCCTTAATCACCAGTCTAAAAAATCTGTTTGGCAGGCATCCCTTTTGGGCCCATTCTTTTGCAGGTAAAAGATTTATCTAAGAAATTATATTTTTTTAAATAAATATTTTTAGACAATATTTAGATAGAAAAATAATTTATCCATATTCTTTTATACATTGAAAAATAACTTGGAAATCTATTATCTATATTCTTTTGTATTACTATTTTTCTAGATAAGTTGCTATGATCTATCTATATTTTTCATAATATCTTTTATTATATAAATATTATTATATATTATATTATTAATATATTATAATAATATGATATAATATAATATATTATATTAATATATATTAATATATAAGAATAAATTATATTATTATATGATTATAATATATTATATAACTATTATATTTTATTATTATATATTATATCATTATAATATATTATCATATATTATAATAGTATATTATATTGTTATATTATTATATTATAAAATATTAATATTTTATTTTATTTTATTATTATATATTATATTATTATATTATAATAATATAGTATAGTATATTATAAATATTCATATATAATATATTATATTATTATATATTATTATATATTATTATACTATATTTTACTATATTATTATAGTATTATAGTATTTTATAAATATATAATATAATATATTTTATTACTATATATTATTTCATTTTATTATAACATATGATATTATATTGTTATATTATTAACGTATTATATTATTTTATTGTTATACACTTTTATTATATTATATTATATTAATATCTTAAATTAATATAATATAATATATAATATATAATATTATTATATATAATAATATTGTATATTATATTATTATATTATAATTTATTATATTATAGTGTAAAATAGTAATATATTGTATTATTTTATTGTTATGTATTATTATATGAAATAATATAGTATAGTATATTATAAATATTAATATCTAATATATTATATTATTATATTGCTATATGTTATTATATTATTATAATATATTATAGTATATTATAATATATTATACTATATTATTATAGTATTGTATAAATATATAATATAATATATTTTTATTATATATTATTTTATTTTATTATAACATATTATATTATATTATTATATTATTATATTATAATATAAAATATTCATGTATTATATTATTTTATTATTATACATTCATATAATATATATTATATTATATTATATTATTATATATAATAATATAGTATAATATATTATAAATATCAATATAGAATATATAATAATATTATATTATTATATTATTATAATAATTATATAAGATTATAGTATATTATATTATATTATATTATATTATTATATGGTTAAGGATATATTAGGAATGAATTAAATGGATTACTTTTTCGATTGATGGAAAAATGATTTAGTCACCTCCTAGGTGGATAAGATTTTTTTCTATTTCATGGGTAAATGCTATCTATGGGAAAGTAACTTATCCATCTTGAAAATCATGAGAATATGAATAAATTAATCAATAAAAAAGTTAATCAATTTTTTCATGATATTTATCCGCAAAAGAACAGGCCCTTAAGAAAGAGTGATATGAAAAATTCAACTGGCTAGTTCTTGAGAATGAGGAGGGGTTTGCTTGGTGGACTACATCACGGTCAAGTCTTCCAAGGAGATGTATATTCACTGTATCTAGATACGTACAAGTATATGCATACTGTAAATCATGAATGGTATATTGTATTTTATACAATTGAAATTTTTGAGCAACTTTAGGCTAAAAGATGACATACTAAATATGATACCCCAATCCACCACCTAGAAACTACACATATCTTGGAGCATGAAAAAAAAATTTAAAAAAAGAGAAAATGCCAGCACGTGCAAAAGTTGGAGTCACAATTGGGAAGAGGAATTACATGGGTGAGTTAATAGAACTCCCAAACGTGTTCTTTTCCAATCAAACTTCCTAAATCTACTCAGATTTTGAGTTGATATCAATCTCTAATTCTTCCCATAAAGCTCTATTTAAAGGCCTCAACCCCTCTAATTCTTCCTCATTGGAGATTGGTCACTATTTGTCACCCTTTCCCCTTCTATTCCTTTTGATTGCCACCGGTTTAATCTTGATTTGGCCACTAGAAATCAAGTCAAGTCCCATCAAAAATCAGGTAAATCCTTTCAATCATCTTCTTCTCCATCTTCCATGGTTCCTAAGCTTGAATTTTAACCAAAATTTCTACAAAAAATTTCATGTAAATTCTGATTAATGAATCTCTTATTTTGTTCATGCATTATTCTTGATCTTTTGGTGCTGTTTTGCCACTGCTGGTCATTGGACCTGGTTCATGGTGCCGTCGAGCCTGCTTTTCTAGCCACGAGTGTTGTCGGTCGAGGGGAGAAGCTCCCTTGCTTTGGGGAAAAGAGAAAAGGGAGTTCTCCTCTTCCGTTAAAGAAAATCATGGGAAGAAAATATGAAGAAGAAGAGAGAAAAAGAAAAAGAAGAAGAAGAAGAAGAAGAAGAAAATAAGAAAGAGTTTTTCTCTCTTCTCTTTCTTCCTTATTTAAGCTTGAATAGCTACTTTCTCTCTAGTCTCTCTCTATAATATTTGCTCTCTCTAGAATTATCCCCCTCTATGAAGTTCGCTTTCTAAGATTAGTCCAATGAAGGACTTCCTTTCGATGATTTTGATCAAGTTTAATAAAAGATCCTGATCCGCGGTCGTCGAACAGCGTGCTAGTATCCATCTTGATCAACTCTAGATATCACTATATTGGATCACCTATGATTTTTATTGAATAATCTATATACTAGTTTATTCATGATTTGATTAAATTGCCTTGATCAGATCGATCAAAATGTTGGATAGTGTTGTCTAAGTGATCATGTTCCATCCTATTAATTTCTTCTATGATAAATATATTGGTAATTCCATGCTGCCCATTAATGTATCAAGATTCTAAAAATCTGATGTAGAGTTTTATTTTTAAACTTTTCATTATTCACATGTGTATGCTTGAATATTTTTTTTTTTATCCATTAGCTAGTTTCACGTGCACACTATCTTCTTTATATTATCATACCTTATTTTGTATCCAAGGGCTTAGATTAATGTTTGCTTATCCATGATTTTGCAAATAGTTCTCATACTTGTAGATTAACCAATTTGAGTACATGCATTCAAGGGCCTAATCGTAAAGCAAATCAAGCACATAATTATATTACATTGGCTCCACTTTCATAGTGTTTAAGAATATGAATTGTATTTGTTGGTTTGATACTACAGTAGAACTTGTATCCTTTTATGAATAAGTAAGTGTCAAGATTTTGATTCATCCTACTTGATCATAGATTGATGTTGTTAAATAGTAAATTTTCACTTGTTATGTATTGATGTCTTCTACTTCCCAAACCTAAATGCCTTGATATTAGTTTTTGTATATCCAGTTTGATTGATTCGCTAATATCAATTAATGTCGGTTGCACCTTGGACTGCCTATCATATATGATGACCAAAATAAGAAACAATCTTGGATTGCTTGAAATAATTTATGAATACAAGGATAGAAATTCTTGTATAGTCAAATTTTTGAAGAAAACTTTCTGCATCTCCAAAGAAACTTCACTTTTACAGGGTTTACTTTTTGACAATGAGCCCATAATTTTATTTGATATTTTCTTACCTTGACCTCAAATAACTTAAATGAGAAAAAAAATAAAGAAATATAGCTAGTCAAGAATATGCTGTATCTGTCCTTGCAAGATTAGATCTATTTTAGAGTATTTCTTGACAAAAAATGATAGTTTTGATCATTTGAAATAAGAAAGGATATCAAAGAGTGTTCTCAGCCATGGCCACCATATGCATGCTTTCTTATTAACTTCAAGCAAGCAGTGCCCTCATTTAATAGCTAGCTTTCGGTTGTTTATTCTAATACTTGGGCAATTTTACACTTTGATAATGGTCCAAATTTTTGTCCAACATAATATATGGAGCAAATCAGCTCACTACAGTTTAGTGAACAAAGTAATGGAATGCACTGCAAAATTAAAGTATAAAAGTGCCACCGATCATCTTAAAATATTTAAAAATTCTGTCTACTTCACTTCTTTCTTTAACTCTTGCTTATTTATGCCCCTTCCTCTTGGATATCCTTGTGATCTTTCAGCTATTTCATTTCAATATGAATATGAAGAATAATTTATTTTGATCTATTTTACATTCTAATGACTTAATAGACATCCACTATTAATAGCTATGCTTATTTAGTTCCCTACAAAAAAAATTATATTAAATAATTTAAATTTTTAATATAATATAATTAATTTTTTATTTAAAATTATGTTAAATAATTATTATTTTATTTATAATAGATTTTAAAAAAATAATTTTAAAATAGATTTTAAAATATTTAATTATAAATTTAAAAAAAATAAAAATTATTAGTGACAGCATCAGCGATGCCGTCGCTAATAATTTTTTAAAAATTATAATTAAAAAAATAAAAAATTATTAACAATGGCGGGCCATCATTAATACTGTCACTAATAATTTTTTTTAAAATTATAATTAAAAAAATAAAAAATAAATGAGATGCCATCGCTAATTATTATTATTAGTGACAATAAAATCACCGTCGCTAATAATGGCAATTAATGATTAGGATAATTTCATTGGATTTTTAGCGACAGCAAACTGACTATTAGCGACAGTAATTAATCATCGCTTGCCGTCATTAATAGTCAATTTTTTTGTAGTATTCTCAGTATTTGGTACGAATCTTGAGTCGACTTAAGAATAGTATGAGCTAACTCAGGCATACAGATGGGCAGTACTGGCACAAAAACAAACTATTATTTTGGTTCCTGTCATTTGAGTCAACTCAAGCACAGTATGAGCTGACTCAGGCATGCAAGACTGACACTGACATGAAAAAGATAGAGAGCTATTTCTGATCCTATCGAATGAGCCGACTCACTTGAGTCAACTTAAGGATCTGATAAGTCGACTCATCAACATCTGACAGCTCTAATGATTAGTTTTTAAAACTTTGTAGAATTGCTTCAAAAAATTTTAAATGGCTATTTCTCATCCTCCAACGGCTACAAACCCATTTTTAGTGATCCTAACATAGATTAGAAGGATTCTAAGTGATTATTAACGTAAGGAAACTTAAGGAAACAAATCAGAAAGAGAGAAAAGTCAAAAATATATTTCAAAATTTTGTTTAGCTTTCAAGAGAGCTTTCAAGAGAATTTATACTACAAGAAAAGAGAGTTTTTACGATGAATTTATTGACGATAAAAATATTTTCATCACCAATAAGACTATTTATAATAAAAAATTAAATTCATCATTAATGATAAAATATTTATGATAAAAATTTATTTTCATCATAAATAGCTTCATATTTATAATGAAAAAAAATTTCATCGTAAATACCTATTATTTACGATGATATTAATCATCACAAATAATAAAATATTTATTTTAATTTTAAATTTTTAAATATTAATGATGAAAATAATTTCATCATAAATAATATAAGTATTTGCGATGAAAGCTCAATTTTTCTCATATATACTGGTTGTTTATGATAAAAAATTTTTATCACTAATATTTGAAAAAAAAATTAAAAAATTATAGATTATTTGTGACGTAGATATTATGTCATAAATAATGAAGTATTAGTGATGAAAACTAAATTTTCATCATAAATACCTATTATTTATGATGAAATATTTTCATCACTAATATGTAAAAAAAATAAAAAATTTAAAAAATTTAAAAATTATAGATTATTTACAACAAAAATATTACATCACAAATACTTGACTATTGATGATGGAAAGTTATTTTTCATCACCAATACTCAAGTATTTGCAATGTAATATTTTTGTCACTAATATTTAAAAGAAAATAAAAAATTTTAAAAATTAAAAAATTATAGATTATTTATGATGAAAATATTACATCATAAATAATGGAGTATTGATAATGAAAACTAAATTATCATCGTAAATACCTATTATTTACAATGAAAAATTTTCATCGCTAATACATGAAAGAAATAAAAAATTTTAAAAATTTAAAAATTATAAATTATTTATTATAAAAATATTACATTGTAAATACTTGAATATTGGCAACAGAAAGTCATTTTTTGTCGCCAATACTCAAATATTTATGATGTAATATTTTTATCACTAATATTTGAAAGAAAATAAAAAATTTTAAAAATTTTAAAATTATAGATTATTTATGATGAAAATATTACATCATAAATACTTAAATATTGATGATGGAAAGTCATTTTTCATCGTCAATACTTGAGTATTTGCGACATAATATTTTCATCACTAATATTTGAAATAAAAATCAAAAATCAAAAATTATAGATTATTTATGATAAAAATATTACATCATAAATAATTGAGTATTGATAATGAAAACTAAATTATCATCGTAAATATCTATTATTTATGATAAAAAAAATTATCGCTAATATATGAAAAAATAAAAAAATTTAAAAATTATACATTAGTTGCGACAAAAATATTACGTCTCAAATACTGAGTATTGATGACGTAAATTCATTTTTCATCATCAATACTCTACTATTTACGATAAAAAATTTTCATCACTAATATTTAAAAAATATAAAAATTATAGATTATTTATGATAAAAATATTACATCATAAATAACATAGTGTTTGTAACGAAAATATATTTTTCATCATAAATAATCTATTATTTATAATGAAAAAAATCAAAAGTTGATCATTATTTGTGACCATACTTTTCGTCTCTAAGTTTCTTTGAATCTATCTCATTTCTCAATTTTGTATAGGTTGTTGGTTCTATAGACTGACAAAGGTCACAAAGTACAAAGGCCTTGTATCTGCCCAAGAACATAGAAAGAAAATGATAATGGATCTTTATACGTTAAAATATGATCTACAAAAAGGTTATTCATATGGTACTTGATCTTTATATATTAAAATATGATATTGGATCTCAATTATTTACGATAAAAAAATTTTATTACTAATATTTAAAAAAAATAAAAAAATTTAAAAATTATTGATTATTTATGATGAAAACTAAATTTTCATCATTAATTTTTTAAAAAATAAAAAATTTAAAAAATATAAAAATTATAAATTTTTTGTGATGAAATGCTAGAAATGTCGTAAATACTTCATATACTTTAACTTTCAACTGTATAGAGAATCAAATTTTATCAACTGTTCGATGGACTAAATTGTGTCATATACTTCTAAACTATATGTGGATGGTCTTTGCTGGATCCTTCAGTATTATTTTATAAGAATGCATTCATGGTCTTAATTGGTATGCGATGATTGTTTATTGTAGATACTCTCTAACTAGCTAAACTCTTATTATTGCTATCCAATTCAAGATTTATCCTGAGATTGACATACTCTTATGCAGGTATTATCCTTTCTACTATACTCCTTTTATATCGAATCTCAAAGGTCTTAGCTGCTCGTAGATTAAATTTGAGTTCGGATGTCTATTCAAACCTTTCGATCAACTCATGACAGTATTGCTACCAAAAAAATAAATCTAATTAGTTAATTTTTTTTAATTATAAATTATGTTTGATTGTTAGTTAATAATCTAATAAGATTATTAACAACTAAAATTTAAATTTTTTATAAAATTTTTTAAGAGAAAAAAATTTTTTAGTGAAGAATTTTTTATTTTCTTGGTAGAATTATTGACGATGAAATTTTAGTTTTCGTTGCTAATAACATTATTGATGTTGAATATTTTTTATCGTAAATAATTTTTTTATTTTTTGATAAAAATTATTAGCGATGAAGATTATTTTTTATTGCTAATAACATAATTAATGATAAAATATTTTATTTTCATCATAAATAATTTTTTAAAAAATAGAGATAATTTTTTTTGGTGAAAATTATTAGTGATAAAAATTATTTTTCCATCGCTAATAATGTTATTAGTGATGATAATTTTTTTTCATCGTAAATAATTTTTTTATGGCAAAATTTTTTTATTGGAGAAATTTTTTTGGTGGAAAAAGAATTTTTTTAGCGAGAAAATGAGAGAAATTTTTTTTTGGTGGGAATTATTAGTGACGAAAATTATTTTTTCATCATTAATAAGGTCATTAGCAATGAAAAATTATGTTTTGTCGCAAATAATTTTTTTTGATAAAATTTTTTTTATCAAATTTTTTTTTTTTGAATTATTAGTGATGAAAATTAGTTTCCATCGCTAATAATATTATTAGCAATGAAAAATTACGTCATTAATACTCCTGCTTTCAATCAACATCCAATCGACGTCTCTTCACGCAAAATCGCATGAAACCCTTATTCCCCCCTCTCTTCTTTACCTGATCTCTCTCCCTCTCCTTAAGCTCTCCTCTCTCCATGCTCTCCACTTCGTCTCTTCTCGTTGGTGAGCCCCTCTCCACCGCTGCCGTCCGCCGTCTGACCAAGTCCACTGACCGTGCCGCCCGCCATCTGCCGTCCGTCGCCTGTCGGAGGTAAGGCTTTCAACCTTTTTTTTTGTTGTTCTGGCCACCGAGGGGCGAAGCCGTCCGTGGGGGGGGTAGGTGCCGTGTGCCGCCGGTTGCAGCATGGGGCCGGGGAGGGGTCGGCCGGTGGGGAGGGGGCGAGATCCAAATGGGGGCAGGGCAGGGTGGGGCGGGGCGGAATGGGGCTGGAGGGGGGATGGGGCCGAAAAGAGGGCGGCCGACAGTGACAGAGACGGGGCCAGGGAGGGGGTCGGCCGGTGGGGAGGTTGTCAGCCGACGGGGAGGGGGTCTGGGGCATAGGCATGTGGGATGGGGTGGGGGGCGAGATGGGGCCGAGGGGGATGGGGCTGGGGAGGGGGCAGCTGGCGTCGACGGAGATGGGGCCCAGGAGGTTGTCACTAGCAGAGATGGGGCCGGGGAGGGGGCGGTCGACGGTCAGGGGAGACGGGGTCGGGGAGGGGGCAGTGGTAGGGAGGGGTTTGCATGATGAGGAGGGAGGAAGGGAAGAGAGAAAGGAGGGGAAAAAAGAAAAGAAAAAAATTAAAAAAATTAAAAAAATTAAAAATTAAAAAATTAATCAAATATTTTATTATTTGATTAATAAAAATAAAATTTGAATCACGATCTGAATTGGATCGAGGTTGGGATCCGGGTCGAGACCTCGATTCGGATTGAGATCCAGATCGAGATCTGATCCGGATGGCGCAGGGTTTGTGACAGTGCCAGCACTGTGGGAGTGGGAGCCGTGGGAGGCCAAATCTGGATGGTGTGGGGTGTGTGACAGCACTGATGCTGGCGTCGTGGGAGTGGGGATCACGGGGTTCGGGTCCGGGTGGTATGGGGTGTGTGAAGGCACCGACATCGTGGGAGTAGGGGCTATGGGAGGCTGAGTTCGAAGCTCATTCAGAAAAAAATTATTTAGAAAAAAAAATATTTTTAGATAAAAATATTTTAAAAAAATAAAAAATTATAAAATAAAATTTAGGTTAAAAATATTTTAGAAAAAAAATAAAAAATCATCGAGTCCTCGAGATTAGGTTTCGTGTTATTATTTTACATTAATATTATTTTGCATGTTCAACTGCTTATAGTTTATTTTATATTTATTGCATAAATTTATTTTATATTTATTGCATGTCCAACTACTTATAGTTTTCATTATTATTATTTAATATTATATTCATTTATATATCAAGAATTATAGGTATGGTATCAGGAGACAGATGACGACGTTCGTGTTTGCTGTCTACCTCGGAGGCTGAGGCACCTTCACCAATTTCTACTGCCGCACCAGTTTCGTCATTAGAAGGTCCTGTACTGGTAGGTCCCAGTGAGACGAGTTCAAGTGAGATGGATCCGAGTGATATTATTATTTTTTTATATAATAAAATTTAATTTTTTTTAATTTAGATAGCTATCATATTAATGATTTCTTTATTGTTGTTTCAGATCAGTCTTCATCGGTAGTGAGGCGAGGGCGAGGTCCATCGAAGAACCTTACTCTAGAACATTGGAGACATCCAAACTTTTTTTTTTGAATTTAATTATTGAATCATTTATTCTTAAATTAAATTTGTTATCTATTAATTTGACTGGTAACTGTACAGAGAAGATGTGTCCAGAATATCATGAATCGGATGAGACAACAATGGTGGAGTGGATGTATCGATGACTATCAGTACTTTCAGATCCAGATAATGGAGTAGATAGCACAGATGGAGCAGACGATATAGCTGATGAGGCAGCAGCAGGCCGATCTGAGCTCCGTCGAGCGCTCTCTATCTCCAGCTCGTTCTCTAGATATTGATATTTGATGGCTTATTGGTATATTTTTTTTAGTTCAAACATCTTATAATTTTAATTTAATATAATAAAATAATAAAAATTATTTATTAATTTATTATATAAATTTTTTATTTTTATTTTTTTAATTTATAAAAAATATTATACATATAAATTTAAAATATATATTCATAATTTTTTAAAAAAAATATGATTAAATTATTAATGATGAAATTATTTTTGATGAAATATTCATCATCAAAAATATTTTACTAATATAATTTAATTTATCAATAAGTATATAATTAATAGTGATGAAAAATTTTTCATTGTAAATAATTATTAGCGATGTAAATTTTTATCAAAAATTATTTATGATGAAAATTTTTATCACTAATATTATTTAATTTTATTTATTTTTTATTAAATTAATAGTGATGACTTATTTTTGTTGAAATTTTTTTTTTTACGACGTAAATGTTTCATCGCTAAAACTTTTTAAATTAATAGTGATGAAAATAATTTCATCGCTATTAATTTTTATTTATCACCGATGATTTTTTCAACGTAAATATCTTTTTTTAGATTAAATTTTTTTCATCCTATTTTTTTTAACGATGAAAAAAATTCATCGTAAATATTATTTATTAGCGAAGAAATTATTTTTCATCGTAAAATATTATCAATGATTGGATTATTTGCGACGAATTATTAGTGACCAAAATTTTTTCACTAATATATATTAGCGATGAAAATTGATTATTAGCGATGAAAAATTTTCATCGCTAATAACCTGTTTTGTTATAGTGTTACTCCATTCCAACCACCCAATGTACTATGCAATCAAGTCATTCTCAAGTGAGAGAAGGGAGCATTCATTGCCAAAGCCCTCCAACATCTCATCTTGTGCATCAAAGTCTCACATCAACTCATTAAGGAGTTTGTATTTATATTTAAATTTTTACACCTACATTTTCTATATTTTCAAGCTTCAATAGGATTTGAAACTTAGAGGATAGGCTCATCCAAGCTTTGAATTGGATTTGTACAAGCCTAAGAGTGACTTGGGGATAGGTTTTGATTGGTGAGCTCGTAAAATCAATTAGATTCAGATTGTAAATCTGAAAAATAATCTTACTGTAATCTATAGATTATAGTAAAATTTTCAAAAAGGTTGCTTGGAGAGTGAACGTAGGTGTTGAGGTTTGATATCGAACCACTATAAAATTGTGTTTATGTGTGTGTGATCTTATTCATCCATTGTATTCATTTTTTGCTCATTAGTTCACTACACTTTGAGCATGTATATATTTTTGTTCTGTACATTCTTGTTTAAATTAGTAAAAAAATTGAAAAACCTAATTCACCCCCCCCCCACCCTCTTGGGTTGTATCTCTGGACAATAACATGGATGTGTTGGAACAAGCTTTAAAGGCTGAATCAGAGTTAAAAATATCAGATTAGGAAAGAGGAGATAGAAAGAGGTCGAGATCAGCAAAAAAATTTAAAAGATCAATAGAAAAATCTCAAAAATAATAACTTTGACAAAAAGAAAGAATCGACATCTTATTCATACTGCAGCAAAAATCATAATGGATCTTGTCTCAAGAAGATAGGAGCATACTTCGTATGTGGTGAGAAAAGACATGTGGTACATGATTGTCCATATAAATAAAAGGATGACTTCAGGCCTATACTAGACTAGCTGATCAAAAATAGAGAGAGAATGCATGAATGTTCGCTTTAACCCAGTAGGAGGGTAATGCAAGTGATCAAGTGGTGATAGGTACCATCCTAGTTAGCTCCATAGATGCTTATGTGCTATTCGATTTTGGTTCTTCTCACTCTTTTATATCTTTCAAGTTTACTACTTCTCTGAATTATATACCTAAAGAATTGATTGAGCCACTATATGCTAGCACACCTCTTAAGAGCATCACTATTGCTAACATTATTTTTTAGAATTGCATAATCCACATATAAGAAAAAAAGAATTAGCAGTAGATATGGTTCAGTTAAATATGCATGATTTTGATATTATTCATGGATGAACTAGTTATCCTTGTATCATGCCCATATTGATTGTTTTGGAAAAAGAGTGGTGTTCAAAATTTTGGGTGAGCTGGAGTTCTTCTTTCAAAGTGAAGCTTATGATGAGGAACCCAAACAGTTTCAGCCTTCTTCGAGCATCATCTCAGCTATGAGTGCAATGAAGGTATTAAGAAAAAGATATGAGGCATATTTGGCCTATGTAGTGGATACCCAGAAGGAAGAGGTGGAGATGGATGATATTCCTATAGTGAAAGAATTGTTTGATATTTTTTCAAATGAGCTACCTATGCTGCCCCAGAACGAGAGATTGAATTTAAAATTAATATCACATCAGAAATTGGATCAATATCAAAACCTCCTTATCGGATGCCCTCGACAGAATTATGGGAGCTGAAGGTCCAACTACAACATCATTTAGATAAGAAGTTCATCCGGCCAAGTACATCACCATGGGGAGCTCCTATTTTATTTGTGAAAAAGAAGGATGGGAGTATGCAGCTATGTATTGATTATCGAGAGTTGAACAAAGTGACAATGAAGAATAAATATCCTCTTCCTCAAATAGATAATTTGTTTGATTAATTGCAAGATGCTCAAGTCTTTTCCAAAATTAACCTACGATCAGGTTATTACCAAGTAAGAATTAAAGCTAAGGATGTGCCAAAGACTGCATTCATGATTAGGTATGGCCATTATAAATTTTTAGTTATGCTTTTTGGACTAACTAATGCCATACCGACTACTTTTATGGACATGACGAACAGGATCTTCATGCCATACCTTGATCAATTTATTGTTATTTTTTTGATGACATTCTTGTCTATTCTAAGAGCAAATAGGTGTTAAATATATGTCCTAAAAGCCAATTGGACTGACATATTAATTCTTTCTAAGATATAATTTCAAACTTGACCTAATTATTTAGGACAGTTAATTATCATTCATGTTGTGTATGTGTCCATAAATCATCCGATGAATTAACAAGATGATGACACATATTCTCAAGAGTTGATAATTTGAGACATGTGTCATTGATGGTTAATTCATAAACTACACCCGACCGTAGGATCATCACAGAGACGGTGATTGATCCAGATAGGTTGCTGTACAGATTGCTTCTTTATAGACAGATAAGTCTCGAATCTATAATGTGAGAACACTAAGTAAGAGTGCAGACACTTGTTAGAGAATAAGGGTACTAAGCATTACCAACAAGAGAAGTTACTTGGATGTCTACTCACTCGTCAGTGACATTCTTGATGCTGTAGTAGTGTGAATGATTCTTTGACCTGCGATGCTTCGGCTGTTCACAATGAAGTTGCTGTAGTTTGACTATACCATAACTCGATCTCCTAGCCATATGGAGTCTTGAGGTATATATTGGCTGCAGTAGGTTCATTATAAGAATAAGATGTGCATTTAGATAGAATCTATCGATCTTAGTAGAAAAGAAGAAGTTCTATGTGATTTGTGAGACTCAGTTCAAAAAATCTTGGGCCAAAGCAAATGTGAATAGTGAAAAAGAGTTTCTATTAAAATTCATAAATGAATCTAAGTCTAGCCAATCTTACATATGATAGATGATAGGATTTGATGAGTTTTTCATAACCTTCATTTTATCAAAACTCATGATAGAAGAACTGAATCATATGGTAACTATACCTAAAGGTTCATCACTTTTATTCTGTTAGGTTGTCACTACATACTACTAGGTGTTACTGGTGGATCATGAGACTTGTCGGACATCATCTTGATGATCGATGATTCTTAATGGACAGAGTTAAAATTTTTTTAGAGTTGAAATTATTTCAATCTATTGAAAAAAATTTCAATGATATTTTGATGGAGATCAAAATATATCTCACTATCGATAGAATAAAACCTATAGAGTCACACAGAAAAGAGCTCCTGACTGATTGGGATGTCAAATAGTGATTTTGAATTGCTAAAGGATCCAATTATCAATGTGATTGATGATTGGACTAACATATAAAAGTTACATAAAAGACTTGCTAAAAATTAGTAAGTTATAGGATGATCGAAAAGAATCCCATTGGACTGGGACTCTAGAGTCCCATTAGACTGGGACTCTATAAAATTATAAATATTGCTAATTATTTGATATGATCAAATATGGATTGAATTAAATCAGATTGGATCTGATTGGATTTGATTTAATTTGGATTTCTGAATCCAAATAGGATTTGGACTTATTCCTAATTGAGTTTGACTCAATTTAGATTTGAATTAGATTCGAATCAGATTGAAATTGAGTTAGAAAATTAGAGTCCCACTAGACTGAGACTCTCTCCCCTTATCCATGCCCACATGGGATGCCCAACCAAGTCTTTAATGTAGAGAATTTTTGGTGCAAGGATGAGGCACAAAACAAAAGGGGTGGTGAAAAGAGAACAATCCTCTTTTAAGGACTCTAACCAACTCTATCTAAATCCTAACTAATTCCAATTTAAAAGGGGATAATATGCGGTGCCTCCTAATCAGATCACATGATGATTATGATGGTTGGTATGGCTTGAAGACAAGAAGAAAAAGGGACGCATGTGTGAGGAAGCAAGGAAGAATAAAAAAAATCAGATTTGTGTGGTGAGTTTGTTAAGCTTTCTCCTTTCTTTTTTACAACCAAAGATTGGTTATTAAGATCTCTTCCTCTCTCTCCCTCTCTTTGTTTAAGAGTTGGATATGTCTTCTCCTCCATAGATGTCCAAAAGTTGGATATATCTTCTCCTCCATGATCAGTCTAAGAGTTGGATGGAAAGAAAAGAAAAGAGATTGGATCTCTTTTCTTCTTTTTCAAATATTCTTTTTTTTATTGAAAAAAAAATCAAATTAGATCTGATTTCTTAATCCTCTCATGGATCTCTTTGATTCTCTTAAGAAGAGAATCGAAAGAGATCAAAGATTCGATAATTCAAAGGGTGATCTTTGCAAGGAAGCTCGCACCCTATTGAGATTAGGATCTTCTGATCAGATCAGCCTCGTATAGATATCTGTAGAGATCAAATATTTATGAAGCTTCAAAAGGACCTTGAAGACAACCATTGACCATCAGATCACAGCTTCAACAAACCATGAAGATATCCATGGATTAATGGATCATGATGAAGATCTATCCATGCAAAGATAAAAATCAAATTTTTTATTTTTGCATGAATCTTAATCTTGTACATATGATGATGCTTGGGTTATATTGAGATATGGTCTCTATATGCATGCTTGATTAGATTAGATCCAATTAGAGATTTATTTTAACATCATTCTGATATAAGGTTGCCCTGACATAATGAGGATCATCATGTTGAATGATTGTCCTAGAACAATATTGAAAAATTTTTAAAATTCTCTTCCATTGTATGTTTAAAATTTTTGAAATCTATGCATACATATCGGACACCATATGATGACGTTTACTAACAATGGTATCAGAGCCATCTCATTATTGTAAGATTAAGATTAGATTTCAGATCTGAAAATTATTTTCAAATCTGAAATCATGAATGATTATCGAAAAAAGATGGAGTTCTAGATCTGAAAATTTATTTTCAGATCTGAAAATCTGAATGATTGAAATTCATGTGAATTATTTTATGTTCATGCATTGGTTTCAAGATCTACAAATTATTTTAAGATCTAAAAATCTGATTTCTTATGTTCATTCATCCATAAATTTGATATCTAATTTTCATATGATGTGAATCCTGTTATATCTGAATTTATCTTTATTATATATTCATACATGAGATGATGTTCGTAGATAGAGATTCATCTTGATGTGATCTGTGATGATATGAATATTTTCAAATTAGAGTAATTTGACTGAACATATATTTTATAAATCAATCTTAGATCATCTTGATATAAGATTATCCTAGCATAACAAGGGTCGTTATGTGGTATGGTTGTCTTAGGATGAAAAGAGATTGATACATAAAATATCATAAGAAATTAGCATAAACATAAGGACTATGTGATAGTCACATGTGTATTTTTTATGGATACATGTGGTGATCTCTATGAATCACTACAAACCCTAAGAGTAGGGTTGTATTATGAATACACTTTAGATGAATGTAATCTCGATTTATGGTGAGGAATCAAAAGCCAAGTCCAATTTGAAATAGATTGACCTATTGATGTCTAAGTTCTTTGGAAGATAGTTACTTAATTAGGACCATTACATCAGCAGTGGGGAGCCTCCCATCGATCATCACTTATCTGATCAATTTGGTTGACCAAATTCTGTTTTGGAGTGCTTAGTGTTGAGTTCACCACGATTGTGTTACACTATAAGTCTGATCTTGATAAGTCAAGATGCGATTTTATTGCTAGATCCAATATAATTATGGATTTATATGCGATCTAAATAGATAATTAAAATCTAAGAAGACCTAAATTAAATATTCTCATAAAAATATTAAGTCGAGCAGTCTTCCATCATTGTAAATATGCAGATCCTTTTGAGTATTGATTGTTCCAATTGAATACAGTGGTTCAATTGCATCAGAGAAGATGCAACCACTCTATAGCATGAGATGCTCCAGGGTAGAGATGGGATTGAGTCCAATAACTGTTAAGTGAGAGGCCTGATGATGGTTTTACATCTGATAGTGAATGGTGGGTCTGACTTAACTAAGAAATGACGTCAATAACTATTAGATGAGGCTTTAAGAATTAGAAACCGATGACCATTGTAATTTGCTTGAGAAGCATTGGACAAGAGTTGTTCATTCATTAGTTGATACATCATCAATAACTGTTAGATGAGGTGGTGTGCCAATCGATAAAACTACAGTACCAACTTGAAACTCTAGTCATGCAAGATTTTTGTTTCTCTATCTGAAGAGTGTACGAGATTTAAAAAAATAATAGAAAATATATTTATTTTAAAAGATCTTAGAATAAATATTAAAATCAAGTATAAAAATCTAACTAGAATCTCTACTTTGTGATAGAATAAAATATCGACTTCAAATCTTTTAGCTCAAATATTAGAAATTAATTTACTAATCAAACAAATTATAAAAACTGGCTCAATAATCTAAAATAATTTTAGGTTCCGAAGGGTTAAGCTTATATCATGATCAGGATATCCCTATATTACCAAATCATTCGATAATTAATCAAAAGATAATCAGTTCATGATTATTGTTTGACAATGATTAAGAGCTTGGATGAGATTGAGAAGCTTGACCATACATAAGAAATTATGAATGGATCTGATCCTACAATCCCTTACCACTTCATATGGGTAGTTTATAGTAAATTACCACATGAATTAGATCAATTGCACTTAGTTAAAATATTGAACATCTTGGTCACTACTGAAGGATTCTTGAAGAGTTCAAGGGATAGGGTTCTCACTGTGGAACGAACTTCTACTTTCAAGAGAAGGTCTACTTGAAAGAAGAAGTTCATAAAGAAATATAAGTCTAAGAGCAAGCCAAAGCAGGAACTGTCCTGAATATCTAGAAAGCCTAAAGAAAAGAAAGGAAGCATACCTTCAGAAGGTATCTTGAGTCTACTCGATATTGGTATCTGAGTAGATAGCAAGTGCCATTGGATCTGAGAGATCCAGAAATGAGATAAATCTAAAGGATATGAGAAACCTTGGGTTTGATCATATTGAAGTGGATAGAATAAATAAAAAGAAATGGCATGAGCTTTTAAGCTTATCAACTTTCGAGTTATTTTCGATTTGTAAATTTTGCCTCCAAGGATAAATGACTAGACTACCCTTTATGGGACATAGGGTGAGGACCATTGAGATACTTGACCTGGTATATATTGATATGTATAGCCCATTTGATGTGTAAGCCAAGAGTGGTTATCTTTACTTCGATATTTTTACTGATGACTTTTCACGATATAGGTACCTGTATGAGATATAAATCTAAAGCCTTTAACAAGTTCAAAGAATTCAGATATGAGGTAAAAAAGCAAACTTGAAAATTCTTAAGATTCTTTGATGAGATTGAGGAGATGTATACCTTAGTGGGAGTTTCTAATCCATCTCAAGGAAGCAATATAGTTTCACAATAGACTCTTTCTGGTGCACCTCAAGGAGGGTCAAAAAGGAAGAAAAAGATCCTATTTGATATGGTCTAATCCATGATGAACATCATTGCTCTTCCCTTATATCTTTAAGAATAAGCTTTACTACTAAATAGTTCCCTCTAAGTCTAGTCCTATCACACCATATAAGATGTGGCATGATGAAAATGTTCGACCCATGTTAAGTGACAACAGACGAACAAGTTAGAGATTAGATCTATGAGAGTTTGTTTCTGAGATATCCTAAAGATTTTAGGGTATACTACTTTTACTTCTCAAGGATCATAATGTGATTGTGACCCGACATGCTATATTCTTGGAGAAATAGTTTATTCAAGATACAGATAGTAAGAGGATAATTGAGCTCAAAAAAAAAGTTTTTGAAGAGCAACGAGTCATAGAACCTATAGAATCTATTCATATTAAGCCAGCACATGTAGTACTTCCTCTATTTTGTAGGTCGAGTAGAATCTCTCATCCTGTTGAAAGATGATTAGGTATTCTAATAGAGGATGTAGAGAAAATATTTCTCATAGAAGATAGAAAACATAGAGATGATCCTAAAACTACTACGAGTCGATATTAGATATTAATTTTAAGATGTAGTTGAATTCAATGAAGTCAAAAATTGACTCGATGTATACTAACCAAGTCTGAATTTTTATAGATCCATCAGTAGGTATAGTTCCTATTGGATTCTAATCGATCTACAAAAGGAAGAGCTGTAAAGGTAGGACCTTTAAAGCAAGCATTTCAAAATAGAGATACTCGATGCGATCAAATAGTTTGATCTCATCAAGAACGAGGAGGAAATATGTGTTTATAAGAAGGATCAATGAGAGTAATGTTATATTCCTCATATTCTACGTTGGATTTTATCCTCCTGATTGGGAATATTGTTCCCATACTGACTATGGTTAGAATATGATTATCTAAAAAAATTCTCAATAAGAGACCTTTGGGAACATCCTATATAAATCTATGAGATAGATATAGGTCTATAAGATAGATTATTAGGATATTAGTTTTATAGAAGATGTACATAGAAGGGATGCTAAAGGGATTCAGCATGAAAAATTCTAAAAAAGTTTCTACCCCTTGTGCATAGGATTAATTTCTCTGAGAAGATGTGTGAGACACATCTGTGGAGATATACTACATGAGCTAGATCTCTTATACTTTAGCTAGTGGGAGCCTCATATATACTATGTACATGATCCGATATATCTTTGCTATGAGTATCACGAGTAAATATCAGTTGAATCTAGACTAAGAGTACTGGATAGCTATGAAAATATTTCTAAGTACTTGAGAAGCACTTAGGATATGGTCTTTGAGAAGAATCAAAGTTGAGGGTAAACATGAATCAGGCTTTATATCTAATAATGATGGTAGAGAGTTTACATCAAAAAAGATATTTTCTAATGCAATGTAGATTCGGTAAATTAGAAGAATTTCAAACAACCGATCATTATAGATTTATAGAAGTCGTGTATGTCGCTACTTATGAGTTGCTAGGAAACTCTTCTAGTTAAAAAGTATTTGTTACAAAACTAGTGTAATGTCATTAGATAGCATAACATTATATTATGACAATAAGCTTTAGCTAAGGAGATTAGGTCTCACCAGAATTCCTAGCACATAAGAGTGATATTTATTCGCAACTATTTTCAGAAGTAAGACTTCGAGAATCAGAGTAGACCTTATGAAAATATAGCGGACCCACAGACTAAACTATTTTACCAGTAGAGGACTAAAATACATCTTAAGAAGATGGGGCTTAAGTCTATGATAGATTGGGTTTAGTGTAAGTGGGAGATCGTTAGACATATGTCCTAAAAGTCAATCGGATTGACACATTAATTTTTTTTAAAACATAATTTTGTACTTGATCTAATTATTTAGGATAGTTAATTACTATTCATATTGTGTATATATCCATAAATCGTCTAATAAATTAACAAGATGATAACACATATTCTCAAGAGTTGAGAATTTGAGGTATTTATCATTATTGATTAATTCATAAACTACTCCCGATCATAGGATCGTCATGGGGACAGTGATTGATTTAGATTTATTGGTGCATGGATTACTTTTTTATAGATAGATGAGTCTCAAATCTACAGTGTGGAGACACTGAGCGAGAGTGTAGGCACTTGTTAGGGAACAAAGGTGTTAAGCATGGCCAATACAAAAAGTCACTTAGATGTCTACTCACTCGTTACTAACATTCTCAATACTATAGTAGTGTGAATGATTCTTTGACTTACGGTGCCTCGATTGTTTACAACGAGGTTGCTGTAGTTTGATTACATCATAACTCGGTCTCCTAGCCATACGAAGCATTGAGATGTATGTTGGCTGTAATAGGTTCATTGTAGGATTAGGGTATGCACCTAGATGGGATCTATCGATCTTAGTAGAAAAGGAGAAGTCCTATACAATTCATGAAATTTGGTTCAAAAAGTCTTTGACCAAAGCAAGTATGAATACTGAAAAAGAGTTTCTATGAAAACTCACAAATGAACTCGAATCGAGCTAATATTGTATATGATAGATGATAGGGTTTGACGAGTTTTTCATAACCTCTATCTTATCAGGACTCATGTAGAAGAACTGAATCATATGGTAACTACACCTAAAGGTTCATCATTTTCATTCTGCTGGATTACCACTACATACTGCTAGATGTCACTAGCGGATCGTGAGACTCATCGAGCTCATCTTGATGATTGATGATCCTTGATGGACAGAGTTGGAATTGTTTCAATCCATTGAAAGAAGTTTTCAAGATATTTTGATGGAGATCAAAATATATCTCACTACCAGATAGAATAGAATCAATGGAGTCATACACAAAAGAGATCTTAATTGATCGAGATGTCGAATAGTGATTTTGAATCACAAAAGGATCTAATTATCAATGTCATTAATGATTGGACTAATATGTAAAAGTTATATGAAGGACTTATTAAGAGTTAGTAAGTTATAAGAGGATCAAAAAGAGTCCCACTAAACTGAGACTCTAGAGTTTCATTTGATTGAGACTCTATAAAACTGTAAATGTTACTAATTATTTGATTTAATAAAATATGAGTTGAATTAAATCAGATTGGATCTGATTGAATTTGGTTTAATTTGGATTTTTTAGTCCAAGTAGGGTTTGGACTTAATTTCTAATTAAGTTTGACTCAATTTAGATTCGAATTGAATTTGAATCAGATTGAAATTGAGTTAGAAAACTAAAGTCCCGTCAGACTGGGACTCTCTCCCCTTATCCACACCCACATAGGATGCCCAACCAGGTCTTTAACAAGGAGAATTTTTTGGTGCAAGGATGAGGTGCAAGACAAAAGGGGCGGTGGAAAGAGAAGAGTCCTCTTTTAAGGACTGTAACCAACTTTATCTAAATCCTAACTAATCCCTATTTAAAAGGGGATAATATGGGGTGCCTCCTAATCAGATCACACAGTGATTATGATGCTTGGGATGACGTGAAGATAAGGAGAAAAAGGGAGGCATGCGTGAGGAAGCAAGGAAGAAAAAAAAATCAGATTGGCATGGTGAGTTTGTTAGGCTTCCTCCTTTCTTTCTTACAACCAAAAGTTGGTTGTTAAGGTCTCTTCCTCTCTCTCTTTTTGTCCAAGAGTTGGATATATCTTCTCCTTCATAGATGTTTAAGAGTTGGACATATTTTCTCCTCCATGATCAGTCTAAGTGTTGGATGGAAAGAAAAGAAAAGAGATTGGATCTCTTGTTCTTCTTCTTTAGATCTTCTTTTTCTTGAGAAGAGAAAGAAAAAAAAAAATAGATTAGATTTGATTTCTTGATTCTCCTATAGATCTCTTTGATTTTCTTAAAAGAGAATCAAAAAAATCAAAAATTCAATAATCTAAGGAGCGATCTTTGTAAAGGAGCTAGCATCCTGGTGAGATCGAGATCTTCTGATCAGATAGCCTCGTGTGGATATCTATAGTGATCAGACACTTGTACGGCTTCAAAAAAATCTTGAAGACATCCATTGATCATCGGATCGTGACTTCAATGGACTATGAAGATATTCACAGATTAACGGATCGCAGTGAAGATCTATCTGTAGAAAAGAAAAATCAATTTTTTTATTTTTGCATGAATCTTAATCTTATACGTATGATGATGCTTAGGTTATGTTGAGATATGATCTTTATATGCATGCTTGATTAGGTTAGATTAGAGATTTATTTAACATCATTTTGACATAAGGTTGTCCTGGTATAACAAGGGTCGTTATGTTGTATGGTTGTCTTAGAACAATGTTGAAAAATTTTTAAAATTTTCTTCCACTATGTATTTAAAATTTTTGAAATCTATGCATGCATACTGGATCACCATGTGATGGTATTTCCTAACAAGAAGAACATGAGAAACTCTTGAGGATTATGCTACAAACTTTGAGGGAAGGGAAGCTCTTCACGAAGCTTAGTAAGTGTGATTTCTGGTTGGATAGTATCATCTTTATTGGTCATGTGATATTCAAGAAAGGAATATTAGTGGACCCAAAGAAGCTAGAAGCCATGGTGAACTGACCGCACCCTTCTAATGTGACCAAAGTCTGAAGCTTCTTAGGCATGGCTGGTTATTATAGGAGGTTTGTTAAAGGATTTTCTCAAATTGCAATTTCTCTGACCTATTTGATCCAGAAACGAGCAAGATTTGAGTGGAACATGAATGTGAGTAGAGTTTTCAAGATCTAAAGCAACAATTAATATTTGCCCTAGTTCTTACTTTGCTTGCTAGTACTGGAGGATTTGTCATTTATAGCGATGCTTTCAAGAAATGATTAGGCTGTGTATTGATGCAGAATGATAAGGGAGTAGCGTATGCTTCTTGACAACTGAAGCCTTATGAGCAAAACTATGCAATACATGATTTAGAGTTAGCAGCCATAATATTTGCTTTGAAGATTTGGCGGCATTGTTTATATGGAAAATCATGTGAAATTTATACTGACCATAAGAGCTTGAAGTACTTATTTACTCAAAAAGAACTGAATGTAAGGCAAAGAATGTGGCATGAACTATTGAAGCACTATGATCCAAATATTAAATATTATCTCGAAAAAGCCAATGTGGTGGCAGATGCACTTAGCAGAAAATTAATAGTAGATGTGGTGGCTTTGCTTTCTACTCAGCAGCAAATTCAAAAGGACCTTAAAGATTTGCAAATCAAAGTGATCGATACTGATGTTAAGAATGTATTAGCTAATTTTATGGTACAATCAGTATTGATTGAATGGATAAAAGCTGTTCAACATAATGATATTTGTTTATGTCAGTTCCAAGAAGATATGGATACAGGGTTGAGACTTGAGCTCAAAATTTATTTAGATGGTACTCTTTATTTTAGGAACAGATTATATGTACCTAGAGATTCCGAACTAAAGAGAAAAATTTTAGAGGAAACTCATAAATCTCTTTTCTCCATTCTTCCAAATAGTTCAAAGATGTATAAAGACTTAAAATAATATTTTTGATCGAACGATATGAAGCAAGAGATGGCTCAATTTGTATCTCAGTGCTTGATATACTAGTAAGTGAAGGCTGAACGTCAAAAACCAGCTAGTTTGTTGAAACCACTAGAGATACCAAAGTGGATATGAGAGCATATTATAATGGATTTCATCATTGGGCATCCAAGAATAGCACAGAAGAATTATGCAGTATGGATAATTGTTGATCGACTTACTAAATCAGCCCACTTTTGCCCTTTTAAGTTGGTACT
Organism: Elaeis guineensis; assembly: GCF_000442705.2. Taxonomy (NCBI): domain Eukaryota; kingdom Viridiplantae; phylum Streptophyta; class Magnoliopsida; order Arecales; family Arecaceae; genus Elaeis; species Elaeis guineensis. The sequence goes on from NC_025997.2 coordinate 22,137,294, forward strand.
TCACTTAATAAGTTAGTATGGATGTATATTGATGGAATAATGCAACTGTATGGTGTGCCGATAAGCATTGTGTTTGATTGGAATCCATGGTTTGTATCCAAAATTTGAAAAATTTTTTAAGTTACCATGGAAACCAAATTGGGGCTTAGTGCTGCTTTTCATCCACAAACCTATGACCAATCAAAGAGGACAATCGAAACTCTTGAGGATATGTTGAGAGGTTGCGCTTTCAATTTTGGAGGACATTGGGATGATCACATGGCTCTAATAGAATTTGCTTATAACAATAGTTTTTATTCTAGTATCAAGATGGCACCCTATGAAGCTTTATATGAAAAAAAGTATAGATCTCCTTTACATTGGGATGATGTTGGTGAAAAAAAATTATTGAGTCCTAAGTTAGTTCAGGATGCTAGAGAGAAAATTTATTTGATCAAGAGAAGACTCAACGCAGCACAAGATAGATAGAAGAGTCGGATAGATAGAAATGGTAGGAAATTGAAATTTCAAGTCAGTAATTTTATTTTCTTGAAAGTATCACCCACAAAAGGTGTCATATGGTTTAGGAGGCATGGCAAGCTAAGTCCGCACTATATTGGACCTTTTGAAGTCTTGGGCAGAGTAGGAGATGTTGTTTATAAACTAGCCTTGCCATCAGAACGGTCTAAAGTGCACAACGACTTTCCTGTTTTCCTACTAAGAAAATATGTACTTGATCTGAATAATGCGGTAGAGTATAGGCCGTTGCAAGTTCATGAAGACTTAACTTATGAAGAGTTTTCCATTCGAATTATTGATCGAAAAGAGCAAACCCTGAGATGGCACGTAATTCCATATGTGAAGATCTAGTGGAGCAATCATGAAAAAAGAGAGGCTATTTGGGAGCTTAAAGATGATATAAAATCAAAATATTCTCACTTATTTGAAAATGAAGGTACGTTAAGTTTCAAAGATGAAAACTTTTTGAGGAGATAGAATATAATAATCTGATCCAATTAGACAAGCCCACTATGAACTAGCCTACACCTGGTCCGCTGAAACAAAAAAAAACAAAAACAAAACAAAAAGAAGAGTTGAAGACTCCTGATGGGAGTCTTCTTCTCCCCAATGTTCGATTAGAATCGAACTCCTAAGGGCTGCCAAAAATCCTTAGGAGTCCTTTATAAAACTTCCGCTCCCCCTTCCAAGCAAGCCATGATGAGCATCAGTCTTCCTCCCTCTTCTTTCTTCTTGGTTTCTCCTGTTGAAGCCATAACATGCCCTTCCAAAATCCTCACCGGAGACCTCACTAGAACTCGAGGTAAGTTCGACCCCTCTTCCTTTCTTTTTTTTCATTCTTCTTATGTCATTGTGCATGGCCGCTGGTTGTCGGATTCACCAAAAAAGCCACCAAAAGCAGACACCATATTTTCCCCTTTTCTTTCTAAGTTTTCTTGATTTTCTTTTGTTGGCCAGCCACTTGCTACCGACCATTCCTTGCTCCGCCACTGCCAGTCGCCTGTGTTGCTGCCACGTTGCTGGTCTTCCAACCACAAGCTATCAGCCCTTGCTTCCCTTATTCGGTCAAGAAAGGAAGAAGAAAAGAAAAGAAAAAGAAAGAAAAGAAAAGAAAAGAAAAGAAATAAAGAAGAAGAGAGAGAAAAGTTCTTTTTCTCTTATATCCATCTAGGGTTCTCTCTCTCATGTCTCTCTCCTCTTCTCTCTAGAGTTTCTCTCTCCTTCTACTTTCTCTATTGAGATGATGATGGAATCCTAAATACTCTTTTCTCTTTTTACTTTCGCTCTCTTCAACCACTTTCTCTCTCTAAGAGGAACTATGGATCTTGTATCGAGTCATATCTTCCTCTTCTAAGGATCCATATTGACTCCGGTAAGATGACTCTGAATTATTTTGGTACACAGACGGTCTATTAGACCGATCACCTAATCAACTATTTTTTTTATTATTATTTAATTTTATTAAAATTATTAAATTAAAATTGATCGTGATTTAATATTTTAAATAGGTTTACGTGATTCATGACCAATGAAACTGATCCTTGGTTCAAAGACCGCCTTCAAGCATGCCATACGGCGTACATGTTTGCTCAGAGACACCTCAGTGGTATCATGGACATCATAAAGATTGGAGATTACAAGGGAGTTCGCCAGCCCATGATCATTGTTAGTATCCTCGCACATCAGTGCCAACAATACTTTGACAACCCACCGGATTCACACTTCGGCGTTGGTGAGTCCCGAATTTCTTCTTTATTAAAACAAAATGGTTTGGTCGAGTATTTGGCTCTTGGTGCTGCAACCATCGCATTCGGGTTTTGAATGAACGCTGCCTATACATGGGCAAGCTCTAATGAAATTAAGAGTTATATTTTCATCGGCAAAGTTGCGATGATAAGTGATTGAATAAAATCTCTCCACCTGCTTGAGAGTGATGCATTAGAAATATGCAATGATGGGAATATGCCGTTTTTCTTTACTTTACTGAAAGCATTGCCAATCCTACTGTAGAATGCATAAAAATGGTTTTTATTTGCTAAATGATAAGAGGAATGGATGGAAATGTACTCATGACCGGAATGTAAAGAGCTGTGATGGGCAAAATTGTTGCTAGGTCTGGTGGGCATATTTGACAAAAAAGATATGAAATATGTTACATAGTCATCAAAATGACTGAATCATAAGCATGCTCCATCCTATCTTGTTTCTACGATTGTGTGATGATGATTGCACAGCCATTGCCATCACTAAAATCAATGCGATGAGGATTACGGATTCTTAATAGTTTTCTAAAAATGGCTAACTTTATACATGACGTCTAAAAAATGCTTTAGCAACTCACAATTAGTGTTATCAAATGTATTACTTACTTGGTGTGTTGTATTCTAATTGGTCCCACGGTATTTTTGTGTAAATTGATTCATGGAGTGGAAGGTGGTTGATTGGTGACCTTTCAGAGTGATTTTCTATGTTGTCGTTACATGCCTTAAATTATTTTTTTAAAAAAATGGATATTTGACTCACCGTTGATGCTGCACTCTTTAGCACAGCCTTACCATGGTGTCCTCGTATATTTGGAAGTAACTAGTAGAAGATGGAATATACCAAAGCAATGACCCACATGGTTGGTAAATTTATACCGCATTTTTCCTTTGCCATTTGTCATGTAATACACCTAACATAAAGCTTTGTTTGATTTGTGATTTCAACCTCATGTTAAAGAACACAAATAATAGTGAATTTATTGTTGCTAATAGAGATAAAATATAATAGGTGAGCTATATATTACCTTCTTGCCGAAAAGTAGACATGCCCTTGACATACATATAACCTTAATGGAACATAATGCTCAATATAATGAGAAGTTACTCCAAGTTTTCCTAAACTAAATGGTATAACCCAAAAATCTCTTCATTAATATTGGCGCCACCAATAGCAGCCTTGCATCATACATAGAATACAATTTTTCTCCTTTTTCTCAATTTTTCTTGAAATGTTATATAACAATGTACCAAATTATGATCAACAGAAGACTTCAATATTGTTAAGTGGTGCGATCTGCTTAACATAGAATAGCAAAAAATTGCAAGAAATTTAATTTGAAGTTTTAACTAAATAGTTTTCCTAAAATTTTTGGACATAGAATTGTATGGAAATGTTGTATTTTCTTTTTGTATACATCAAGTGCTTGATTGTTTTGAGAGGTGAGATTTCTGGTGCTGGGTGCACCAGAATTATGCTTTTTTTCATTCTCTATTTATTAGGTCATGCTATACAATTTTGCAAGTTGTTAATATTTTCTATTACTAATTATATTTGGCTGTATGGAAATGATATAACAAAAGATAGTATATGAAGTTGTTAGTAGCATTCTAATTTGTGGATGCGAGCTAAGGGAGAAGGTGGACTTAATAGTTGTAAGTATTCTTATTTGGCAAATTTGCTAGAAGAAAAGAAAAAATAATTGAACCAATCGTGCCCATGAAAGATTCAGCATCGAGCTAGTGCATTGGTGCATACAATTGATAGCTGGGCTTGTAAAGGTTTAACATGCTATCTTGGATGCCGATGCTTCACCCACTTCTTTAATATAAGTTCTAAAGAATGATATGATCATACATTACATAGGGATATAGGAGGTAAATTAATCTTTCCTTTAAATTGAAATTATTGTGATATTCTTTCTCATGTACCTACTTGTCATATTAATTTGTTTTGATATGATATCGAAAAATAAGAATTTAAGAATTATTTATACAACTAAAAACTTTTAGAGATTTTTCTATTGATGACAACCTATTATTTTTTGTGAATATTCCGGAACAATTTAAAACAAATACCGTGCAAATCCTCTTTCAGTGAATAAATTCAGTGACAAGCAAAGAGTTAAGGTTTCCTTTTGTGATGTATTAACAATAACTTCTTATTCCTTTCATTCTCAATATTTGCTGATTTAGCATGTCATCTTTCAGCCTAAATTTGCTCAAGAATTTTAGTTATATGAAATGAAGTATATAATACATGATTTGTAGCATGCGTGTACTTGTACATATCTTGATAAGGTGAGTATAAGTCTCCTCGGATGCCTCGAATGGGATGAGGTCCCCAAAGCTAACCCCTCATTCTCAAGAGCTAGCCAACTGAATTTTTTAGATTACTCTTCCTTGAAAGGGATGCCTGCCGAACAGAATTTTGCACCCAGGTTATTAAGGAAAAGGATGGAGGAGAGTCATGGAGCATTTGTAGAAAGATTAGGAGATGATTTCATATGCAAATTAATGGTTACCGTGCTTCGATAAAGTGCTACCGAGGGTGTTGGAAGACTGTAACTGTCAATAATGGACCAAAGAATAATTCCTAGTTGACAAGGATTTTTCTTACAATGTCGGTACAACCACTAACTCGAAGACAAACGCTCCTATAAAAGGATATTGGCATTGAAGAATTCAGTGTGGGAGCCGTTGGGACGTGGGAAAAAGAACGAACGTCCGAGAGGCAAAGAATGGCATCCAAATCTGTCTTGGCCTTTGGCTTCATAATTCTCTGATCTTTTGTTCTCATATCATGTGATCCCCCCCAGTCTTCAGTTGCCTCCCTTGCTGCCAAGCTTGTTCAAAACAATGAGGAAGCGATGAAGGCATTTGACGACATGTGCCGCTACTCCAACATCCATGGCACCTGTGTCCATGCTCTCACGAGTGATCCTGACAATGCCACCGAGGATCTCAAAGTCTTGTTGAACATCCCACCCAGGAATGTGTGTGCAAGCCATGACGGATGAGATCTACTCCATCACCGATAAGCTCTTGACCGATGAAACTGATCCTCGGCTCAAAGATCGCCTTCAAGCATGCCATACAGAGTACATGTTTGCTCAGAGATATCTCAATGGTATCATGGACATCATAAAAAGTGGAGATGACAAGAGAGTTCGTCAGCTCTTGATCATCGTCAGTGTCCTCTCACATCAGTGCCAACAATACTTGACAATCACTCGGATTCACACTTCGGCGTTGGTGAGTCCCGAATTTCTTCTCTATCAAAACAAAATGGTTTGGTCGAGTATTTGGCTCTTGGTGCTGCAACCATCGCATTTGGGTTTTGAATGAACGCTGCCCATACATGGGCAAGCTCTAGTGAAATTAGTAGTTATGTATTCACCGGCAAAGTTGCGATGATAAGTGATTGAATAAAATCTCCGCACCTGCTTGAGAGTGATGCATTAGATATATGCAATGATGGGAATATGCAGTTTTTCTTTACTTTACTAAAAGCGTTGCCAATCCTACTGTAGAATTAATGCATAAAAATGGTTTTTATTTGCTAAATGATAAGAGGAATGGATGGAAATGTACTCATGCCTGGGATGTAAAGAGTTGTGATGGGCATAATTGTTGCTGGTTCTGATGGGCATATTTGACAAAAAGACATGAAATATTTTATGCAGTCACTAAAATGCCTGAATCATGAGGGTGCTCCATCCTATCTTGTTTCTATGATTGTGTGATGATGATTGTACAGCCATTGCCATCACTAAAATCAATGCGATGAGGATTATGAATTCATAATAGTTTTCTAAAAATGTTCAACTTTACACATGATGTTTAAAATGCTTTAGAACTCAATAAGTGCTATCAAATGTATTACTTACCTAGTGCATGGTCTTCCAATTGGTCCCATCGTACTTTCGTGTAAATTGATTCATGGAGTGGACAATAGTTGATCAGTGACCTTTCAAAGTGTTTTTCTATGTTGTTGGAACATGCCTTATATTTTTTGCAAAAAAAATTTGGATACGTGCTTCACCTTTGATCCTGCGCTCTTATGCATAGCTAACTCTTATATTTTTTTTCTTTGCCATTTGTCATGTAATACAGCTAACTCAAAGCTCTGTTTGATATGTGATTTCAATCTCATGTTAAAGAACACAAAATCGTAGTCCATTTATTATTGCTAATAGAGATAAAATATAATAGGTGAACTACATATTACCTTCTATTGGAAAAGTAGGCATGCCCTTAACATATATATAACCTTAACAGACATAATGCTCAATATATATATATTTTTTTGATGTAATTATAATTCTCAATATAATGAGAAGCTACTTCAAGTTTTCCTAAATGAAAGATATAACCCTAAAATCTCATCATTAGTATTCATGCCACCAACAGCAGCCTTGCATTATATGTATAATACAATTTTTCTCCATGTTCTCAATTGTTCTTGAAAAGTTATAAAAAAATGTACCAAATTATGATCAATTGCAGACTTCAATACCATTAATAGCTGAGATCTGTTTAACATAGAATAATAAAAAATTGCAAGGGGTTTAATTTGAAGTTTTAATCAAACTATTTTGCTAAATTTTTTGGACATCGAAGTGCATGGAAATTTTATATCTTCTTTCTGTATACATCGAGAGTTTGATTGTTTCGAGGGGTGAGATTTCCGGTGTTGGGCGCATTAGAATTATGCTTTCTTCATTCTCCACTATTAGGTTGTGCTATACAATTCTGCAAGTATATTTTGTGTTACTAATTATAATCAACTATATAGAAATGATATAATAAAAGATAGTGTATGAAGCTATTAAAAGCAATCTAATTTGTGGATGCGAGCTAAAGGAGAAGGTAGACTTTGTTAGATATATGTTCTAGAAGTCAGATTGGCCGACACTTGTAAAAACTTTCTTAGGATATATTTTATAATATTGACTTATAAATTAATAAAATTTTTATTTCCATTCATACCTGTGTTTTTAAGATGTTTATAAATCATCTATTGAGTTAATAGATATCATGACATATATTCTTAATAGCTGAGAATTTGAGATGTGCCATTAATAATTAATTCATAAACTACTTTCAATCGTAGGATCATCACAGGGATGATGTTTGATCTGAAGAAATTGATGTATATTCACTTCCTTAGGGTAGATAGGTCTTGAATCTACGGTGTGGAGATACCGGAGCAAGTGCAAGTGCTTGTTAGGGAACAAAGATATTGAGCATAACTAAACATGAGTGTCACTAGGATGTCTACCTTCTCGTCAGTGACTAACTTGATGCTACAGTAGTATGTCTAGTTCTTAGACCTGTGGTGCTTCGGCTATTACAATGAGATTACTATAGTTTGACTACACCATAACTCGATCTCCCAGCCATACAGAGCTTTGAAGTGTATGTTGGCTACAGTAGACTCATTATAGGAATAGGATACACACCAAATGGGATCTATCGACCTTAGTAAAAGAGTAGTCCTATATAGATTATGACACTAAGTCCTCAAGCCCATGGTTATGGCAGTGTGAATGATGGAAAAGTGTTTCTATAATGTTTCACAACGGACTCGAGTCGATTGCTTACAACATATGACAAGAATCAGGTTTGACAAGTTATCCTTAACCTCTATCTTGTCGGGACTCACGATAGAAGAATCGAATCATACGATAACTATATTTAGAGGTTCATTATTCAGTTCTGCTAGGTTGCCACTACATATTGCTAGATATGATTAATAGATCGTGAGATCAATTATGAATTATTTTGATGATCAATGATTCTTAATTGATTGAATTAGAAAAATTTTAATCTATTGAAAGAAGTTTTAATGATATTTGTTGGGTATAAAATACCTCCCAGCCGAAGTTCGTGATAGGGGCGACCCTCCGGGGATCCTACTGACATCAGACCTCCGACGACACCTCGCCGAACCTCTCTAACGGTCGAGCCTCCACAACATTCCCCAAGTTCTGCCGACGGATAAACCCCCACCAACGTCGATCGGACTCACCACGATGGGCGGATTCCACCCAAGTTCGGCGGTGGTCGACCACCTACTGGAAGACTTCGTCCGGACTCCTACGGGAGTCGGACTTCGTCCCCGACTTCAACTGCTGGTAAACTTCGTTCGGACTCCTAAGGGAGCCGGACTTCGCCCCTGACTTTAATTACAGGTAGACTTCGCCCGGACTCCTACGGAAGCCAGATCTCGTCTCCGACTCCGGCCGCAGGAAGACTTCGTCCGGACTCCTATGGGAGCCAGACTTCGTCCCCGACCTCAAACTGCTGAAAGGCTTCATCCGGACTCCTACGGGAGCCGGGCTCCGTCCCCGACCTCAACTGCTGGTAAACTTCATCCGGACTCCTAAGGGAGCCGGACTTCACCCCTGACTTTAATTGGCAGGTAGACTTCGCTCGGACTCCTACGGGAGCCAGATCTCGTCTCCGACTCCGATCGTAGGAAGACTTCGTCCAGACTCCTACGGGAGCCAGACTTCGTTGCCGACCTCAACTGCTGGAAGGCTTCGCCTGGACTCCTACGGGAGCCGGACTTCATCCCCGACCTCAACTGCTGGAAGGCTTTGCCCGAATTCCTACGGGAGCCAGGCTCCGTCCCCGACTCAACTGCTGGTAAACTTCGTCCGGACTCCTAAGGGAGCCGGACTTCGCCCCTGACTTTAATTGCAGGTAGACTTCGCCCGGACTCCTACGGGAGTCAGATCTCGTCTCCGACTCCGGCCACAGGAAGACTTCGATCGGACTCCTACGGGAGCCGGACGTCATCCCCGACCTCAACTACTGGAAGGATTCGCCCGGACTCCTACGGGAGCCGGACTTCATCCCCGACCTCAACTGCTGGAAGGCTTCGCCCAGACTCCTATGGGAGCCGGGCTCCGTCCCGACCTCAACTGCTGGTAAACTTCGTCCGGACTCCTAAGGGAGCCGGACTTCGCCCCTGACTTTAATCGCAGGTAGACTTCGCCCGGACTCCTACGGGAGCCAGATCTCGTCTCCGACTCCGGCCGCAGGAAGACTTCGTCCGGACTCCTACGGGAGTCGGACTTCGTCCCTGACCTCAACTGCTGGAAGGCTTCGCCCGGACTCCTACGGGAGCCAGGCTCCGTCCCCGACCTCAGCTGCTGGTAAACTTCGTCCGAACTCCTAAGGGAGCCGGACTTCACCCCTGACTTTAATTGCAGGTAGACTTCGCCCGGACTCCTACGGGAGCCAGATCTCGTCTCCGACTGCGGCCGCAGGAAGCATTCGTCCGGACTCCTATAGGAGCCGGACTTCGTCCCCGACCTCAACTGCTGGAAGGCTTCGCCCAGACTTCTACGGGAGCCGGGCTCCGTCCCCGACCTCAACTACTGGTAAACTTCGTCCGGACTCCTAAGGGAGCCAGACTTTGCCCCTGACTTTAATTGCAGGTAGACTTCGCCCGGACTCCTATGGGAGCCAGATCTCATCTCCGACTCCGACCGCAGGAAGACTTCATCCGGACTCCTACGGGAGTCGGACTTCATCTCCGACTTCGACTGAAGGAAGACTTCATCCGGACTCCTACGGGAGCCGAACTCCGAGCTCCTTTCAGATGGGTAGCTAGCCACCTCTCTCCTCCAGACACTCCAACCGAACTTCGGCCGACAGGCCTGGACCCCCTGGCAGGCCGCAGTAACGGCCAAGACTCTGTTCCACTTCCTGCAACAGATTCCGCGTGGCTTTATCACTCCCTGGCAGGCTGCAGTAACGGTCATGACTCTGCTCCACTTCCTGCGACGGATTTCGTGCGGCTCTATTACTCTCTGGCAAACCACAATAATGGACACGATTCTATTCCACTTCCTACGACGGATACCACGCGGTTCCTCCACCCTCTGGCAAGTCACGACAACGGACGTCGCTCTACTCCCCGCAATAGACTCCACATGGCATGTCCCGACGACGGCCACGATCCCACTCCATTACTCTTCGCAACAAACTCTTCCTGACCCTGGCAGCCCACTGCCAGACGGTTACGGACATCGCTATCAGTCTGTTGCCCCTCCGCCTATAAAAAGGAGATCCCAGATACGTTATTCTCTAAGCTCTCATTCTTATCTAAAAACTCTGCTAAAATTTCCGTTCAAGCACTCCATTCTTGTTGAGGCAGAGAACTGACTTGAGCGTTGGAGGGTCTTGCCGGAGCAACCCCACCTCTGGTTTAGACTTTTTTTGCAGGTTCCGGTGGTGACCGCGACCCTCGACTCCAGCTTCTCCGACGCAGGCGGATTTTTGCACCAACAGGATTGACGCTAGAGGAAGGGCCTGAACCTTCGCAGTACCCTTGTTCTTAAAGGAGCGCTCAACGGGACTGCCTCCAGTCATCTTCTCCGACATC
>NC_025997.2:22148052-22197234 GCF_000442705.2 Elaeis guineensis
TTTACAAATGATGAGGAATCATCTTCAAATTGGGATGCAAAAAGATAAAAGGTCGTGGAAATGGCACACCTCTGGTTTCTTCTCAGTCAAGAGGTGCTATCTCTTCATGATGCATGGTGGTAAAATTTCCTTCTTCAGCAGAATCCTTTGGAAAACACCCTTACCGAAAAAAGTAAATTTTTTTTGCTGGTTATGCTATCAAAATAAGGTACTTACAGCTGATAACCTGCAAAAAAGAGGAGTTCAAGGCCCCCTTCATGTCCCTCGTGTTATAATTATCCAGAAAATTAGACCATATAATGCTAGGTTGTGTTTTCTCTCGGAAAATTAGGTCTAAAATCATCGACAATTTTAACTTTCAGCCGTTACTTGAAAGTATTTACAATCTCTGGCACATTTGGAGACCAAAATTAGAAACCATCAATGTTTGTGGCTCAATGTTTGGTGTGTCAACAAGTTAAAGCTGAACATCAGAGACCTGCAGGATTATTTCAACCTCTCGATATTCCAGTATGGAAGTGGGAACATATCACTATAGATTTTGTAACTGGACTACCTAAGACTCCAAGTAAAAATGATGCAGTCTGGGTGATTGTGGATCGATTGACAAAGTCTGCACACTTTCTACCAATTAGAGTTGGATTCACTTTGGAAAGACTAGCAAAATTATATATGAAAGAAATTGTAAGACTACATGAAATTCCAATGACCATTGTATCAGATCGAGACATCAGATTTGTATCACAATTTTGGAAGAGCTTACACAAGGCATTAGAAATAAAATTGAACTTTAGTACAACCTTTCATCCACAGATTGATGGCCAGTCAGAGAGAACTATTCAGATCTTAGAAGATATGTTGAGAACTTGTATTTTTGATATGAAAAGTTCATGGGATGAGCATCTACCTTTGATTGAGTTTGCTTATAATAACAGTTATTAGACTAGCATTGGTATGGCACTTTATGAAGCATTATATGGTAGAAGATGTCGATCACCGATTCACTGGGATGATGTTGGTGAGCGAAGAATATTGGGCCCCGAACTTATTCAACAAGCAATCGAGAAGATTCAATTAATTAAAGAATGACTTCAGGTAGCACAAAGCAGACAGAAAAATTATGCAGATAACAAGAGACGAAAATTAGAATTTCAAATTGGTAACCATGTATTTCTCAAAATGTCTCCTTCAAAAGGAATCTTAAGATTTGGCATTCGTAACAAATTGAATCCTAAATATGTGGGCCCGTTTGAGATTTTGGAAAGAATTGGTGAGGTGGCGTATAGACTTGCCTTACTACCTTCACTCGCAGGAGTACATAATATTTTTCATGTTTCTATGTTAAAGAAATATTTACCAGACCCAAGTCACATCGTAGAACTTGAATCCTTGCAAGCTAGAAAAGATCTATCATATGAAGAATATCCGGTACGGATCGTGGACCGTAAAGAACAAGTGCTGAGGCGTCGCAATATTCCTTATGTCAAGGTACAGTGGAGTCGACATTCGGAAAGAGAAGCCACTTGAGAACTAAAGGAAGAAATGAAGCAAAAATATCCCCAGCTCTTCGAGACCACAGGTATGAAAAAAATTTTGAGGACAAAATTTTTTTTATGGGTGAAGAATGCGATGACCCAAGCCCAAGCCAAAAAAAAAAAAAATAGAGGATCGGGAAGAAGACTCTCGATAGGAGTCTTCTTCTCCGATGAGCCACTTGAATCAGGAGTCTTAGGACCACTAGAGGTCCTAGGGCTCTCTATAAAGAGACCTCCCCCTTCCTAAGAAACCCCCCACCGATCTTCCTCCCTCTCTTCCTCCCTGATTTCTTCGATTGAAGCCGCGACCCTTGTTTCATGCTTGTCGTGATTTCTCACCGGCGGGACCACCGGAGGCTGAGGTAAGCCTTCCTCCTTTTCCTCTCTTCCCTCTCCTTCTTCTCGTGCCTTTGTGCATGACTGCCGACGATGGGTGTCGCCGGATTTCATCGAAGAAGGGACTCCTGTTTGGTTTCTTCTTCTTTTTGATTCTACGGCACCGGCGATCCCTGCCGACCGTCAGTTTTGGCCTCTCCGAACTCATGAGGGTTGCCCCCCTTGCCGCCGGCCTTCGTCGTGACGGCTGCGGCCCGAATGGCCGATCAAAGGGAGGGGACTCCGATCCCCTGTTTCGGCCAGGAAAGAGCCCGAGAAGAAAGAAGAAAAAGAGAAAAAGAAAATGAAAAGAAAAGAAAAAAAAAAGGAAGGAAAAAGAAGAAAAAGTGAAAAAGAAAAGAAAAGAAAAAAAAAGGGAAAAAGAGAGAGAAAGAGAAAGAGAGAGACTTTCTCTCTCTGCTCTCTCTCTTGGATTTTTTTAGGATTTATGAATTAAAAAAATAAATAAATAATAATAATAAAATAAAATAAAAATAAAAATAATCTTGGACACTGTCATCTAGTCGATTCGTGTGAGGATATTGGATTTTAGAATTTTTTTTTATTTTTATTTGATAAAATTTTGATCAAAAATATGATATTTGATGTACCAGGTTCGGAGAAGGATTTTCAAGATTTCTAGGATCCCTAATTTGGATTTTCTTTTGAGGTAAGTAGTGTATTACTTTTATTGAATTTATCTGATAAATTATAAATTTAAATTATATTAATTCATGACATTCTTGTGATTGAAAATATTTGTTGATATTAATTATGATTAAAAATATTTGTTGAAAATTATTTATAATTGAAGATATTTGTTGAAAATTTTTATGATGATGTATGACCATAAAGAATGATATGTTTGATTTACTCGAATATCACTTATTTATATTATTATTGAAATAATATATGAATAGAAAGATAATATGAATTGACAATCTGGCTATGTAAAGGACTCCATCAATGGGGACATATACGTTGGCAATTGATTTGTCCTGAGGATTTATGTCACCAGCGAGACTAGCGACATGTCGCCAGAGAGACCAGCGACAAACCATCAGAGAGACCAGCGGTTTCGAAGGATTTTGCTGCCAGATGATTCGCAGCTCACCGCAAAAAGATACGCGGTATTATGACCCTGCCACAAGAAAAATGTAGTCATAGTTCATGGTTGATAAGAGAAACTTAAGAAATTTGATGAATTTAAGATGATAAGCATAATTTGAAATTAAGATGAATTGATAATTTTATATATGATTGATAGTATGATGAATTAAATTATGAATTCATGAATTTACATATTGTTTATGTTATTATCAGTAAACCGATATGTACAGTATTATTGTCTGATTTATTCAGTTAAAAATATACACTGCTTACTGGGCTATTTAGCTCATGATGAGTTTACATTTTCTCTACAGATCCAGAAAATTAGCGTGATACGAAATTCGGTTGGGAGAGCGACTATAGATGGAGTTGGCTTATTTGATTTAAGATTTTTTTTCATTTTAAGTATTGACTTTGCCAGACAATTATCTTCCTTTTTGACACCGAGTTTTGATTTGTTATTTAAACTAAGGTTTGATCATTAAGATTGAAATTTATTTAATTTTATGTGTATGATGTCATGATGAGATGCCTTGCATGCTTATAAGAAAAGCTTCCTATGAGTATGCAGCGGTTGTCATGACCCTTCGACCCACAATCTCGGATCGGAGGCATGACATTTACACTCAGCAAATCAAGAATGATATGAACAAGCATTAGAGCTGTTGCACAGGATACGGCAGCAGTTGAAATTTTCGCAACAGTCATAACAATGGCAACAGTTTTTGGGTAAACTGTGAAAGTCCACAAGTTTATGAGATGGCTTGCTCCACAAAGGACACTAAATGCACCAAACTGAGCCAGAATCCATCTATATGGAAAGAAGGAAGACTTCTTCACAAAATAAATGAGCTCAAGTGGAATAGAGAAATAAGCAAGGGCTATGAAGAAATCTGATATGTATTGATATTTAATTAGAAGTTCTTCAGCAGGCCATTGTGGCTCAAAGCAGTCACAACCCTCCATCTTCCAGCAACCACTGCAATTACTAGCTTCCCCTTGCATTCCTACGGAGACAACAAAATTCGAGGATGAAGCAGCAAGTGAACTAATTGGGCTGCACTATTTAGACAGCCCCTAAGCTCAGCAGCAGCAAGTGAACTCCAGTCTTTACAAATGATGAGGAATCATCTTCAAATTGGGATGCAGAAAGATAAAAGGTTGTGGAAATGGCACACCTCTGGTTTCTTCTCAGTCAAGAGGTGCTATCTCTTCATGATGCATGGTGGTAAAATTTCCTTCTTCAGCAGAATCGTTTGGAAAACACCCTTACCGGAAAAAGTAAAAATTTTTTGCTGGTTATGCTATCAAAATAAGGTACTTACAGCTGATAACCTGCAAAAAAGAGGAGTTCAAGGCCCCCCTTCATGTCCCTCGTGTTATAATTATCCAGAAAATTAGACCATATAATGCTAGGTTGTGTTTTCTCTCGGAAAATTAGGTCTAAATTCATCGACAATTTTAACTTTCAGCCGTTACCTGAAAGTATTTACAAGCTCTGGCACATTTGGAGACCAAAAATTAGAAACCATCAAGTAACTAAGGCCTGGGACGCTGTTATAGCAGTGGGCTTCTGGAGTATTTCAACTTGGAAGCATATTCCGACAAATCTTGGATCTAGGAAAGGAAGTTTTGTAATCTTGGATAGGTTTACCTTGCTGCTGACAAATCTTTCTGGTAGTATTTATGACCTCTGGCATATTTGGAGACCTAAGATAGGTGATTCAGAATGGTCTCAAGCTTGGGATGCTGTCTTAGTGCTGGATTTTTGGTATAGCTGGAAAGAAAGGAATAGCCGGATTTTTAAATTTGTAACTTTTTTCACATTGGGTAGTCAGCAACCGGATCGCAACCTTATTTTCAGACTGGACGGTACATGCTCAAAACTATGCAGTGACAATTATAAGGAGGCAGCTTCAACCAGCAAACCTGCCTACTTCTCCAGTTTCCACAGGTAAGAATTAATATCCTTAATATTCCATGAAAACCATAATGGCGATTCGAAAACAGGTGCAGCAGGCTTGGTGAATTGTTGATGCGTGAATAGCGGGAGAAGTGTACAAAGCTTTGGCAGGTCCTGTAAATGTCTGTAAGGATTTTAGCAGTTTATTTTCAGTCCTATTATATTTTCAGCAAAGTCTGTATCTTGTTAACGGTCTTCAGGTCATAGGAGATCGATCGAGTTGTTTTGCATGGGATCTTATTTCTCCCATGAACAGATGAGTCCACGTCTATAGGACGTGCATATCCATCCTTATCTTATTTAACTAATATTAATATATTAATCTATGGTGGAAGCACCTTACTTTCTCCGTTTTCTGCAAAAAAAAAAAAAAAAAAATGGTCTCGGATGGAACAAAGGTGGGAATGAGTCTGCAAGATTTGATGACTTTCTGGAAAAAAAATTATGGGTTGTAGGACTTTAGAGTTTCCAAGGAAGGGGAGAAGGCTAGAAAATGGTAAGGGAATTATGAAGTCAAGACTCTTGTATAAACTCCTGTGGCTTGTATGGTTTGGCATCTTTTCGTGCATGTGAGGGGGATTGGGAGGTGTTATACAGAGGCTTTTGAGTAAAATGGGAACAAGTGTGTTAATGATGGGTTCCTATTGTATGTTCCGCATGGAAGAATGATTGATCTATTTTTCACAATCTCAACCATTGGATCATGTTTTATATAGCTTCCAAAGCATGATGAATCTCTTTTTTCCTTCATGGCATATGGCATGAAGCTGATATAATGCTTTGAAAATTATGCAAAATGTGATCCAATAGTTGGGATTATGAAGATGATCAATCATTCTTTTGTGCAAAAGATACAATTCAGAACCGTCAATGATATATTAGGATGAAATGGTGAAGCAAGCCTAGGTTTATCGAGAGAATGTGGGAGTTAGGGTGTTGTGATGTAGAAGGGAGGATATCATTAGTCTCACATAGATTGTGAGTTAAAGAGGATTCTGGTTTATATAGAAACGGATTATCCTTCTTATATGATGCGTTTTTTAGAAGACAAAATCGTAAGACTCATGGATCAGAACGGACAATATCTCACATACCAAGCATGAGCCTTTGGCCGCAACAGTGGCGCACTAGGTAGAGGACCACCCCTTCGACTATGGGACTCTTACTTGTATATTAGTGACTGAAGGGCTATTTTGTAGTGTAGAAGAGAGGGCACTATTAATTCTATATTGATTGTGAGTCAAAGAGGACTCTGACTTATATAATAAGAAATCATTCTTCCCGTATGGGTATCTTTTGAAGAGCAAAATTATGCGGCATACATTGGCCGCAACACAGGTTTTCTAGAAAGTTGAGGCGATGGCCAAAAAAAAAAGCAGAGGCGGGAGAAAGTGCATGACCAAAAGATGTGTTAAGAATAAAAAACCATGGATGAAAGAGTTGTCCATATTATCTAGGATATGTATGGCCGGGAGTTGGTCATTCAGGAATCACGATAAAGAGAGGCAGAATACAGTGGATTTTAGCTAGGCCACCTGTAAGGCTAAAGGGCTTCTAGATAGATGAAAGGATCAACCAAAAATATTAAAACATTCACGGGGCCATGGTAGATTTGAGGATGTGTAGAGACCTGTCTTTCTATACATTTATTATACCTTATGGATTCACTTGGCAGCCTACAGCTCACTAATAATTGAACATGTTTCTCTTCCACAAAATGCATGCAGACACAAGGTTAATGGAAAATGTACTTTTCCTATCCTTTTTTTTTGATGGTTCTTGCTTGTTCTTTGAATTATAGTTTTTATTGTGGTTCTTATTTTTCATGCTTTTCTACTCATTTCTTTAACGTTTAAAAGAAGCCATAAATAATTTTATAATTTTTATTATCTTTTAATTCATGACATTTACCCGCATGATTTAATCCGGTAGGACCACTCTACAACCTACAATGCAACTCCATTTTTTTTTTCTTTTGAGAACACTATGTAAAGACCTATAATATAGTTAATATTTGCACATAATTCTGCATCTTTTCTGTTAATTACATCATGAATTTTAATCTCATTTGTGTCGTTATTACACATATGGTTATGAAATTCTAACTTGTCGATTGATTTTTTTTTCCTTTTTTTTTTTACAAGTAGTCAATTAAGTTCTTTGAGACCAAAAATTCATATGTGAAGAAACAATTAGTAATAGTTAGGATATTTTATGATATGGTATTCCTAAGGCTTTGTTAATAGTTATGCTTATAGTGTGTCTATGCATACGTTAAATCAATTAAAATTAGTCTATGATTAATTTGTTGAGCGCACATCATTTTCACAACTATTTTAGAATGTATTTTTCCTTGGAACATGCAAAATGTTTCCATGACATAGAAAAATAAAAATCTTGTAATGGCAACTTGTCAACATAAGAAAATTGAGGTATACAAATCCTTTCTCATCTTATCCTAGCTTTCTGCATGTGAACACATAACTTGGATACGAGTTATTTTTTGCAGAAGTAGGATAATTTTAAGGGATATCTATCTATATCTAAATAGTATTTTTGGATGAAAGTTATATAATAAGTTATATTTATAATGATATATATGCATCTGATAATCTTTCTTAAAAGATTGATCAAATGAGCGCCACATGGATAGACCGAGTAGACTGAAGGAAATGATTCAAAGTAAATGAATGATCACATGCCACCTAATCGACCGAGTGGAGTTTAGAAGTATATGGCGTGCAAAAACTTGTCCAAATGCTAGGTATCGAGCCTGAGGCTAATCAGATCTGGTAACACATGAAGATTAAACTAGTGACTTGGTGAAAGAATTAAACATAGTATAGAACGTGAGTGATTATCAAAGTGTGGAAAGCAGGAAAATGGCTGGAACTGATGGTTGGAATTATCAAGGATAAGTGCAAATCGAAAAGAGAAAAAATGAATTGCATAAACATGAAAATGTAATTTTATTAAAAGAGCTTTTCACCAATCGAAGAATTATCTTCTTTTTTATTTCATCTTATGTTACAGTTGCTTCAGTTTATCTTTATCCCACCCTTAGTTTATAGTATAGCTCCATGGTCTTTGTTCTCCTTCGAGACAAAGTGGCATCTTAGTAGTTAAAGTTTTTGAATTTTAACATGGTATTATCGATTACATTCACACCTTTTTTTCAGTTTAGACACCGTTTAACTTGTTTATCATGATTCAACCCTTTATGATGTGTTAGGTTACCTGTTTAATAAAATAATCAAGTTTGGATTTCGATTTGAACTTATTTAATAAAAAGGTTGATTGCAGGTTGACAGATCTTTGACTTATTATATACCTATATCAATCCATATCTGGCTCCCCTATGCATTATAAACGAACATATATGTTCAAAAGTTATGGAAAGTTTTGCAAAAAAAGATAATTGAGTTTTGACTGTTCTACAAAATGTTTTATTTCTTTTTCTTCATTTTTTGTTTCTCTCCATTTTGATAGAAGATAACTAGCAAATATTCACACATTTTTGTTGAAATTCAAAAGAGAAACATGTTTGTACTATGGTCTATACAGATGCGTGCAAAAGGTTCTCATACAGTAGAAAAGCCACGTAAAACCAACTGACCCGTAGCACCTAAGCAGACCCATTCGGATTTACAGCCGGACTGTGTCTAAAAAATAAAAAATTTATGGAGGCCTGGCTGGGCCTGCCTTTTAGCCTACTTTCAAGGACCAAGAGTGATGCTTCCTCGGGCTGCGGCCATTAGGCCAAGCCTCAAGCTTCCTGAATACCTTTTTTTCTAATTTTTTAAAATACTAAAAATATTTTAAACAGCAATTTCAGTCTTCATTAACTACTCTATAGATCTTTTCCTGTAAAGTTACGTATCAACAAAAATTAGGATTTAACCCTAATCTCGTAAAAGATTAGGGTTAAATAAATTTTGGGTTAGGGTAGATTTGAGTTGGCTTTACTTTCTAGATGGGCCTAGCAGGCCTAGCAAGCTTGGTCGAAAAGCTTCGAGCTCAGGCGGGCTAGGCAGGCTGTCCAAATGGTGAACATTTCTATTTGAGAAAAGAGAAATTTTTGTTGCACCGCGAGCGGTACAAAAAAATCTAACGTAGAATGCACCACCTCGTCCGATTGGTCTAAGTAGTTATCACTTTTTAATGCATATTTAATGTCTCAGGTTATTTTTTTCATTTAAAAATTTTGTATGACGAAAATACTTCTGTCCTTTGAAAAAATTAAGATATTTTATGTACATATTATGACATCCTGCTCCATAATATGCATAGGATGTTATAATTTTTTTAAAGAATAGGAGTATTTTCATCATTCAAAATTTTCAAACAAAAAAGCCGATTTGTAGGCATTAAATGCATATTAAAAAATGATTGAACAAAAATACCTCTCATATTATGATATCTTAGGCTATATTATGACATCCTGGGCTATATTATGCCACAAGATGTTATAATTTTTTTTAAAAATGTAAGGATATACAAAATTTTTAAACGAAAAAACTGATCTGCAGGCATTAAATGCGTATTGAAAAATGATAATTATGTGGACCAATCGGATGAAATAGTGCACTCTATGTCGGATTTTTTACACCACCTGCATTGTACAAAGAATTTCTCCTCGAAAAAAAATCTATTTTGGAGAGTGGAGACTCATTTGAGAATGAGCGCATTAAATGTCCATCATATATAAATATTATGCAAAAGATGTATGCTTTGTTCCGAGATAGAATGGTTGTTAGAACGTAGTTTGCTCCTTAAATAAGGTAGTGCACTATTGTA
Organism: Elaeis guineensis; assembly: GCF_000442705.2. NCBI lineage: Eukaryota > Viridiplantae > Streptophyta > Magnoliopsida > Arecales > Arecaceae > Elaeis > Elaeis guineensis. Next base: position 22,157,833 of record NC_025997.2, read on the forward strand.
TAAAGTCCACCAAAAATTTATATGCAAAAGAGAGTTCGATTATAAATATCAAAGAGACATTCGAATATCAGATCTTTATAGAGATGGCAATGGATCGGGTCAACCAATATTATAAAAAAAATTCATACGTATACCCTTATCGTATTTATTTTGGGTTGGGTAAAACAGAGGATGCGGATTAGATTGGGTCGGGTCATATAAAATTTCCACACTTCTATTGAGATTAAGCTCTCAAAACCTAAAAACTCACTCTGATCTCCTTTAGGTGCTGTGATATCCCTCAGGTGTGTCGATCTTCGATTTCCCTTAGGTGCTCAATCATAGATCTTCGAAACTGAGAATGAAATGAAAAGAAAAAAAAAAGAAAAGGAAAAACAATAATCAAGTTATGTGAGAAAGGTCTTATCTTTTATTTTTTTTATCTTCCTTTTGTTTTATCCTAATTTTTTCTTTGTATTTGTTTCTATCCTTAGGAGTAGACATGGGCAATGGACTGGATCGCCCATGACACTGCCTAGCCCGATATAAATTGGGCCATGCCTGGCATGGCCCATTATTGTAGGCATGGCCCACTTGCTACAATAACGGGCCATATCAGGCAAGGCACATATAAGGGGGCCGGACTGGGCTGGGGGTTTTGCAGCACTCGGTATTGTTGTGCAGGATCTGGTACCACACGGTGCAGCAGGAAGAAATAAGAAATAAAATAAGAAACACTATATAAATACGTGGATTGGCCTTAAGCCTACCTCCACGGGGCGTGCAAGCTTCACTATGAGAGAATAAAACACAATCAATATAAGAAGAACTCACTACTCAACTCTTGTACAAGAGTTTCTCAATAAAAAAATTTTTAAAATCCTCGCAAAAGCTTTTTGAAATATCTTTTGAAGTCTTTCTGCACCTCCAGAACATCATCAGCTTCTCAACGCAACTGACGGCTCATTAATCGGAGTTTTACAGACTCCAAAAACTTCAAAATACTGTTACATTAGGAAACAGAATCTCTATCAAGCCTAGAATCATCCGTGGCCGTCCAATCATGATCGACTAGCACCAGAGTCGTCCGATCGTACAAAATAGCCTCTGATCACGTCTGATCATGATCGGATTGAGTTCCAACCGTCTGATTGTGATTGATTATGATTTGAACTGTCAGATCGTGCAAAAACTCTCCTAGACCGTGTGTGGACCACATGTTTGGTCCATGCAGCACCATGGACCACCCAGCACCCCACGATCCATAGTGAACTGCGTAGGGCCGTTGGGCCTGGGCACCCGCACGCGCTGGGCCGGCCCATGCTGGGCCTGCCCACGTGTTAGGCCGCGTGTGCATCTCCATCGGGCCCAACTGCACTACCGTCGGCCCGCTGTCGGCCGCCGCCACCTCGTGCACCGTGCAGTCCGCTCCAAACCTTTTTTAGCACGTATTTTCACCGTCTGGACTCTGTTTGGGCTATTCTTATGCTCGTTGGATTTCGTTCGTCGTCCTCGACCTCACTGTGGGCTCAATATAGATCGAATCTTGAGGCATATTTTCTAACAATCTCCATCTCGACTCGATATTCGACCTCCATCTATCTCTGAGAGCCTGTGATCCATCTCACCCCTACGCCCTAGGGCATGCTTGCTGTCTCATGGATGGACAAATGTGGGAGTCGAGTCAGACCGCTTGATCTCACCTCCATCATGGGTCGTGTCCACTCTGACCAAAAATCTGCTCAGGGTATCATCCTGCGGCAATAAAAATCTCACTCGATGACATCGCCTCTCGTCCTCCTGAGTCTTTCGTCTAGTGCCCGATCCACCTCCACCTAGAGCTCTACCTCACTCTGAGCTTCTTTTGACGTTTGAAGCTCCACCTTGCATTGGGCTCCCCATCAGGTAGTAATATCCTCTCATCCTCTTCTTCCTCTCTAGAATAATTCTATCGCCGTGCAACACCTTTAGGATTTCTCCACCGACTATCTCCTGTAGTCTCTTGAATTCAGTTTACTCAGTGAGATAAGATTCTATTTGAAATCGGATATATATCGGACCTCCCCCAATCTTCTACTACACCATCATGTGTCCTTCAACTGACCATCCCAATGCCTCTAATCGCACTGCTCGATCCATCCGATAGATAAACAATGCCCTCGCTGTTCTCCAGGAAATCAAACTACTTTTCTCTGCAACATATGTGATAGGTGCATGTAGAATTTAAAATTCACTACTGAAAAAAAGTAGATACCTTGTCAAACATCTCTAGAACATCATCCTCTGACTCACCACTGATCGTCACTGTAGTAGCCCTCATCCAATCCCTGAGTTGAGGGCAATCTCTGGTTAGGTGCCCCAACTCATCACACCAGTAACATTTGATCTTGCTCAAATCTCTCATCCTGGACTTAGACCGCCCTCATCGTGATCTCTTGTCACTTTGTCTGCCATCTCCTACTCCTTCAGAAACCAACAAAACTGAGCTGCCGCCTGAGCTCGAAGCTGGTTCTCCCTCCTGAGAATCTTGATCTGAAGAATCGCTATGGTGACCTGGTCCATCTTGATGGTGCTTTTCTCCACTAGAAGAGCAGTCACCAAGGACTCATATGAAGGAAAAGTGATGCTAGTAAGACCAGCACCTTGATATTCTCCTCAACTTTCTTACCAATGCTGAAAAGGTCGGTGAGGATCTTTTGGAAGTGGTTGAGATGCTCCTGCACGATTTGTCCCTTAGTCATCCGCAGCTGATAGAACTGTCTCTAAAGGAAGAAGGTGTTGGTGAGAGACTTCGCCATGTACAACTCTTCGAGTTTCGACCATAGCATCATCGGAGAAGTCTCGCCAAGCATATGGATCACCACCTCACCCGCTAGGTACAAGTGAATCGTACTCATCACCTGCATCTGGAGCTGCCTCCTATTTTGTATCTCCATAGTGGTCAGCTTCTCCTCGCACAAGAGAGCATCGATCAACCCTTGCTGGATGAGCACGTCTTTCACCTTCGCCTGTCACAAGGAGAAATTACTCTTTCCATTAAACCTGTTGATCTTCATCTTGATTATATTTGTCTTCTTCATCTTTTATCTCGATCACCACCGCTGCAACCTACGCTCTGGTACCACCTTGCTCTGATATTAATTGTTGTGTAAGATCCGATACCTCATAGTACCGCAGGAAGAAAGAAGAAATAAAATAAGAAACATAATACAAATACGTGGATCAGCCTCAAGCCTACCTCCATGAGGTATGCAAGCTTCACTATGAGATAATAAAATACAATTAATACAAGAGAAACTCACCACTCAACTCTTGTACAAAAATTTCTCAATAAAAAAATCTCAAAACTCTTACAAAAGCTCTCTGAAACATCTCTTGAAGCCTTTCTGCACCTCCAAAATGTCTCCAACTTTCCAACGCAATTGACGGCTCGTCAATCGAAGTTTTATAGACTTCAAAAACTCCAAAATATTGTTACACTAAGAAATAAAGTCTCAATCAAGCCTAGAATCACCCGTGGCCGTCCGATCATGACCGGCTGGCACCAGAGCCATCCGATCATACAAAATAGTCTCTGATCATGCCTGTATTGGGAATAGTATCCCAAAGCCAATCGTCAGCCTGTTGACGGTTGTGCTCCTTTTGTATTAGTACATGAATTATAAATAAATAAAAGTTATTTTGGTATTTTTTCATCACAAATGTTTCATCTTCTAATGAACTCCTGTGTTGTGGTGAAGTCTTTAGGACTATTTAGACTCGACAAAAGAAGATTTATCGCTTAGTCCTTAAACCTGTTCGCGATCAAATGATACGTTGTTACCAAGGACGACAACGTTTATCGAGCATAGGTCGTTGTGTGCCATGTGGGTTGGTTGTCCTCATAATCAAGGAGTGTGGAGATACTGGTATGACATACAGGTGAGATGTAATGGTACATCTGCACTGAACGTGACCGACTTTGGAGCTATTTCTGCTGTCAAGATTTGCTCCGATGGGATATGGGTATAAATGTCCCTCCGACCTGAGACCGTCACGGTGACTTGCAAGCAACTCACTAAACTTAGGCACTGGACTACCTGAATTTCTAATTCAGTGACGGAAGGCTGTTGGGTGTAGTCAAGTACTTGACTTGTCGATGCGTGTGTCAAGATGGGATTGACCACTCCAGTTTAGGAGCTTTGTACAGTCGTGTTTCAATTTAGCAAAATCTTGGCCAGGGTAGTCCTAGTGAGGAGTCACAGGACTAATTGAGTTGAGCACGATTCGGATGATCTCATCAGGGTTGACAGTTTAATCCTGAGTCATCCTAAACACAGGGGTCAAAAGGGATGAATTATACGGTAACCATATTCACGTAGGTTCTGAATGTTGCGATTGTGACTATTCGACCTATTCGGTCATCGGGTACCATTGCTAGATGGTCACTTCGATTAGTACAGAAATTGGTTCCTGTGCTACCGGCTTAGGTTCGAACCTGCGGGATCACACACATTAGAGGTTCCTTTCTGATCTGATGGCTGATTATGAGTCTTATGTGTCTGGGACTCTATGATTGAGAATTAGAATTCTTTGATCATGAGTTCCACACATTTTGGGTATCGGGGTCAAAATTTTGAATTTCAAATTTTGAATTTGAAATTTGAATTTTTTGATCAGAATTTCATATCGATGGTCTCTGATGCCTAATTGCCCATCGAATTTGGACTCAATATTTATGAGAGATTTAATTAGTGATTTGATCACTAATTAACTCAATTTGGTTGAGTAATTATTTTTAGATCAAGTCTAATTGAATTGGATTCAGTTTGGATTGACCCGATTAGGTTAAGTGTTGATCTAATTGCTAAGGTGGTTTAGTCCCTGATTTGATCAGGGGTTAGGCTTAGTTAATTTCTGATTTGATTAGGATTTTATTGAGCCTAATTAAGCATAATTATGTTGGGTTTAATCTGATCTAATTGTGTTTAATCTATTTTAATTAGGTTGGCTCAATTTGAATCAAACCACCTTATTTTAAATTTCCTACGCTACCCAACTTCCTTGTGCCCATTTGAATTCACGAGAAGAAATTTTCTCGTGAATTTTTTCCCATGCAAAGCTCTCTCACGCCCATGTTTCTGTGCGCCAATTATTTGGATTAACTTGGTTTGTTACCCATCCAAATTCAAAGGGGTTTTGAATTTGAATGGATAACCAAATAACTATGCGCCAGCTTATCCTCTTTTGTGCGCCCCATATTCCACACGAGAAATAGTTTCTCGTGAAAGTCTCCACGCACAAAAAAAAAAGAAAAAAAAGGGCCATGCCATCTCTTCTTTCTCGCACAAATGGATAAGGATAAGATTAGTTGACACTTGAATCCAAATTTGATTTGAATTTAAGTGAGCAACTACCTCTTCTTATCCACTCACACGCTTTCAACATCTCTTGCGATGTTTTATAAAATGAGAAAAGGAGGGGGCGTGGGCAATAAAAAAGAAAGAAAGAAGAGATAAGGGGCGTGGGGAGGTTCTGAAAAAATTTTGAAGTGTTCAAAATTTATCGAGAGGAGAGAAAAAGGAGAGAGAAGTGGGCGCAGGATTTTTGGTATGTACCCTAGGGTTTCTACCTAGGGTTTGGAAAGTAAGATTAGTGTACCACGAGTGTCGTGAGTCCACCAAATTTCAGGGAGAGATCCATCAGCCTCTCAACCAATCGTGCAGACGATCCAGAGTATCCAAAGAGTCGGTACACATCGATCGAAGGAGTTCGATCAACATCAGCCATCAAAAGGATGAAATCATGAACTAGCATTCGTGAGGAGTCGATCAGACGAGAGCTTCGTGTGGATGATCCGCAGAGGTCAGACACTAGTGTGGCTGCGACGTGACGATTAGAGCCCCCCGATGGTGATCAGATTGCGGTGATCGACTATCCGCAAAAGGTGATGTGTTCTGAACACAGTACAGTAAAAAGTTTATTATTTCAAATTTAAATTTTAAATTTAAATGCATGCTGTTGTATCATATTTAGATCCTAGTGTAGGGTTAATTAGTATTAATTAATGAGATTAATTAATAATTCTACTGTAAAATAATAATTTTAAAAAAAATTTAAAATTACCATTTTGCCCCTGCACTGAATTTTCGCTTCAAATGGTATCAGAGCATGGTTCTAGAATATGATATACATATGCATGTATAGATTAAGGTGTAATCTATAAGTTTAAATTTGAAATTCAAAATTTAAAATTTAAAATTTAAAATTTGTTAGAAGTTTCAAATTTGAAATTCAAAATTTGAAATTTGAAATTTGAAATTTAAAATTTAAAATTTGAAATTTAAAATTTAAAATTTAAAATTTGAAATTTGAAATTTATTTAAAATTTGAAATTTAAAATTTGAAATTTAAAATTCAAAATTCAAAATTTAAAATTCAAAGATTGGAAATTTGAAATTTGGTTGAAATCTTAAATTTAAAATTTAAAATTTAAAATTTAAATTTTAAAATTGGTATATTTAGATATACTTGATCCAAGTAGCAAGTAATCTAATTGGGTTGGTTGCCATGGCCATCCGGTCATAGGAGAAAAGTAGGGTTTAAAGGCCCTCTCTTCCCATTCGATGGGGTCTCCTATGGCGGTAGGGGTGCCGATGCAATTATATCCCATGCCGATGAAGCAGCGAAATGATTTAATTATAAAATTTATCATGAATGTGTTAGATTAGATCTAAAAAAAAATTCATGATTTATTTTGAGTTATTTTCTATTATGAAATGAGCAATAGGATTGCTGTTTATGAATTGTGCTGATCCGTTTGTGAAATGAGTCAACATATTTGGTGAACAGAAAATAAAATCTTTCAAAATTTGAAAATTATTTTCGAAATACCAAATCCTGACCCATCAGCCTAAGTACTTAATTAAAAAAATTAAGTATTGTCTAGTAGGTCTAGAATTGTGAATTAAGACCTAAGACAATTGCATAAACTTGTGGGTCAATGGGTTAGATGAATTAGGTCCATAATTGGGTTAGACCTAAGGTTAGCTTAAAAAATAGACTAAATGGAGTAATTGGTTAAATCTAATCAAAAGTTGAATTAGATTAGGTCAAGGATACTCTAGAATCAACTTCAATAGTTGTAGTTGAATGGGTCCATGTCTTTAACTAGACCAAGATGGACTTAATTCATGGCTATGTGGTGGAGCCCTATTTACTAAGTTGATCAAAATTAAAACTAATGAACCGGTTGGTGTCTAAGGTAAGTTCGGCAGTTTTGACCAGTGGTTCTTAAGCGGGAGCTACTCGCATTGATTCGATCATTGACGAGTTAATGGCAAATCCCCACCACTGATCTCACTTACCTGGCCAATCTGGTAAGTTAGATTTTGATTAGATCACTTGGTGATTAGAGATCACCCATGTCATTAGGTAAATCAGTGTGACTGATTTAGGTGCTCCTAATGCCAGCTTTAATTAAATTCTTTTTAATCTGACTTGGTGAAGTCAGTGGGAGGATTGAAATTGGCTGGATGATTTCTTCTCTACTATCCTTTAATAAAATCCTCAAAAATTATTAGGTCCCTAAAATGATTAAGTTATAATGATAACTAAGTCAATGCCTCCCATTAAGTGAGTGATAATGAGTCCATTAGTTCAATGATCATTGGAGGCCCAAAGGCCTGGTGCTTATTGGCTAATGGAATTATCATTCATAATATGATAATTTGGTTGAGTCTTTCTGATGGTGGTTAGGTTGGCCGGCCAAAGTCGGACCTGATCATTTATTGGTCTGATTCATCAAATTAAGTCATGTTAATGGTTGGACCTAACCAGATCTTTTCAGTGGAGGCCAAAGCCTACTGATTAGGTTCTGGGGCAAAATCAATTACTAGAAGTTGTTTAGAGAAATAACTGGTTAAGAACCTACCCATAGATGCACATGGGTTGACCAACCAAAGTTGGGCTCGTGTGTAGTCTGTGTGGATTCTAGTACCCATTAAGGAATTAAAGTAATTCCTCGAATTGGAGGTTGAGGCTACCAGTTCATAAAAATATTGGAAAAAACTTTAGACTAAAGTCCAAGTCTTTAGTATTAATTTATGTACTAATAGAGGTCTGGTTTTTTTTTTTATACAGCTATGGCCACTACCCTGTCGCTCCGGTCATTATTAGATAATGACAAGCTCATGGGACCTAATTTCGATAGCTGGTATCGAAAAATAAAAATCGTCCTTGAGCATGAGCGGATCCTTTATGTAGTAACGGATCCAGCACCTGAGGAGCTAGCTCCGAACGCTAGTAAGACGATTCGAGACACTTACCAGAAGTGGCTCAATGACCGCACCACCGTCCGATGTATTATGCTGGTAGCAATGAATGATGAGTTCAGCCACAGGTTTGAGAACGCCTAGCCACAGGAGATGCTTCAAATGTTGAATGACTCCTTTGGCACGCCTGACGATATTGAAAGGCACAAAACTAGTTGTACCATTTTCAATGCTCGGATGAGGGATGGGGCCTCAGTCACTGATCATGTACTGTACATGATCGAGATGATTGAGCGCCTAAGCAAATTGGATTTTCCTCTGCACGAGCAGCTCGGTAAGGATGCGATCCTTAATTCTTTGCCCAAGTCTTTCCTCCCATTCCTTACTCATTTTCGAATGACAAAGCCTGCAGTAAACTACCACGGATTGTTGGAGTTGCTGCAGAACTTTGAGAAGGATCACCAGCTCCATAAGGAGTCGGTGAATGTAGTGGGAGGGTCTTCTTCTCGTCGTCGATCCTTTGGGAAGGGGAAGAAGAACAAGAAGAAGAACAAGAAGGTACAGTCTCATACTGGGACGGTTGCACAGGGTCAGACCAAGAAGCGCAAGCCCGACCAGAGCCAGGCGGAGTGCTTCTTTTGCAAGAAGCAGGGGCATTGGAAGAGGAACTGTCCTCAATACATTGCCTCCCTGGACCCGAACAGGCCGAAGAAGAAGCAAGGTAATTATATGATAACTCCTTGCAACTTTTTCATTTGTGATACTACTGCCTGGGTATTGGATACCGGAAGTCCTTATCATATTTGTAATTTGATGCAGGATCTACAGGTCAGTAGGAGATTTGATGAAGGCGAGAGGTTCCTGAACGTTGGAGATGGAAGCAAAGTTCCAGTTCTAGCTTTAGGAATCATGAGTCTTGTAATCAATTCTCGTAATGTAATTCTGAGTGAATATCACTATTATCCAAGCTTTTTATTAAATATTATTTCTGTAGGCCTTTTGGCCATGTACGGTTATGATTTTTTAATAAAAAAAAATATTTGCAATATCATTTTGAATGGTGTTACAATGTTTGTTGGATAATTAAATAATAAAATTTACTTACTATCACAGCCTGTTAATGTGGTTCAAAACTTCGGTAAACATCCTAGAATAGATAATGTGTCAGAAGTCTACCTTTAGCATTGTAGGCTAGGTCATATCAATAAGAACAGGATAAACAGGTTGGCTCAAGAAGGAATTCTTGAACTTGATGATTGTGAATCACTTCCAACCTGTGAGTCTTGTCTTCTTGGAAAGATGACCAAGTCTCTTTTTACTGGAAAAGGTGAGCGAGCTAGTGAACTCTTGGGTCTGGTACATTCTGATGTATGTGGACCTATGAGCTCAAGTGCAAGAGGTGGATATTTCTACTTCATAACCTTCACAGATGACCTATCGAGGTATGGGTATCTCTACTTAATGAAGCATAAGTCGGAGTCGTTTGAAATGTTCAAACTATTCTGAAATGAGGTAGAAAAATAAACTGAGAAGTGTATTAAAATTCTTCGATCTGATCGAGGAGATGAATACTTTTCCAATGAGTTTCTGACGTATCTAGGAGAGAATGGGATTCTCTCTCAGTGGACTCCTCCTGGAACACCACAGCATAATGGTGTGTCTGAAAGGAGGAATCGGATCTTATTGGACATGGTTCGATCCATGATGGGGTTTGCTGGTCTGTCGATCTTCCTCTGGGGATATGCGCTCGAATCGGCTTGTTACCTTCTAAATAGAGTTTCGAGTAAGTCTGTAGCCAAAACGCCATATGAGATATGGATAGGATGTAAGCCAGTACTCTCGCACCTTAGGGTTTGGGAGTGTCCGGCTTATGTTAAACGTTTAATTACAGACAAGCTTGGACCTAGGTCTGACAAGTATAATTTTATAGGGTACCCAAAAGAGACCAAAGGGTATTATTTCTACCTTGTTGATGAGCAAAAAGTGTTTGTCAGTCTTAAGGCAATCTTTTTAGAAATGGAGTTCCTTAGTAAAGGAACTGTTGCCTCTAAGGTCGAACTTGACAAAGTTCGACAGGTGAAAAAACTGACACATGTTACTGAACCTGAACCGGATTTGATTAGATCAGATCCAGAGCCCATTGACTATGCACCCTTAAGGCGGTCTGGTAGAGTACCACATCAACCGGACAGATACTATGGTTTCTTCGTCCGGGATGGCGATCCTGTCGAACTTGATGAAAACGATGAGGATCCGATCACCTACATGGATGCAATGCAGAGACCTGACTCTGAGAAATGGCTAGAGGCCATGAAATCTGAAATAGAGTCCATGAAGGTCAATGATGTGTGGACATTGGTTGACTCACCCGAAGAAGTGAAACCCATAGGGTGTAAGTGGGTCTTCAAGAGGAAGAGAGGCGCAGACGGAAAGGTGGAGACCTATAAAGCCCGTCTGGTTGCCAAGGGATATCGTCAATATTTTGGTATAGACTATGACGAGACGTTTTCTCCTGTGGCAATGCTCAAATCTATTCAGATTATGCTTGCGATAGCTGCCCATCTAGACTATGAAATCTGACAGATGGATGTGAAGACAGCTTTCCTAAATGGAGAGCTGGACGAAGAGGTGTATATGATACAACCTGAAGGATTCACATCCATAGATGAGTCTAAGGTATGCAAGCTACAAAGGTCCATTTATGGATTTAAGCAGGCATCTCGGAGTTGGAACATACGTTTTGATAGGATGATCAAAACGTATGGCTTCGTTAAGAACGGAGAAGAGCCCTGCATTTATAAGTGGGCTAATGATCCAGTAGTAGTATTTCTTGTATTGTATGTGGATGACATTCTCTTAATCGAAAATCATGTCCCTGCATTACAGGGAATAAAGATTTGACTATCGTCACAGTTTTCCATGAAGGATCTAGGAGAAGCTTCCTACATCCTAGGGATGAGGATCTATAGGGATAGATCCAAAAGGTTGCTTGGCTTATCCGAGTCCACGTACATTAATACTATGCTGAAAAGGTTTAGCATGGAGAATTTCAAGAAAGGCTATCTACCGATAGGCCATGAAATTTCTCTCTCGAAAAGGGATTGTCCGACAACATCTCAAGAGAGAGAGCGTATGGGTAGGATTCCATATGCTTCGGCAGTGGGATCTATCATATACGTCATGACATATACACGACCAGATGTGGCATACTCACTAGGGGTAGTGAGTAGATACCAATCTGATCCAGGGAAGAATCACTGGAAGGTTGTTAAAACCATCATGAAGTATTTAAGAAATACTAAGGACCAATAGCTTGTATATGGTGAATCGGACTTGAGACTTATAGGGTTTACAGACTCTAGTTTCCAGTCTGATCGCGATGACAGCAAGAGTGTGTCAGGATTTATTTTTACCCTTAATGGTGGGGCTGTCTGTTGGAAGAGTTTCAAGCAGCACACTGTGCCTGATTCAGTATGCGAGGCGGAGTATATTGCTGCATCAGATGCTGCCAAAGAAGCGATGTGGCTGAGAAAATTCATCATCGAGCTCGGAGTAGCACCCTCCCTTGTTGGTCCAGTTTTGCTCTACTGTGACAGCTCTGGAGCCATTGCTCAGGCGAAGGAACCGAAGGCACACCAGCGGATGAAGCATATTCTACGCCGCTACCATCTCATCCAGGAGATCGTGGATCGAGGTGACGTCGATCTTCAGAAGATCAACGAGAAGGAGAACCTGGCCGACCCGTTCACTAAAGCCATTGCGGTGAAGGAGTTCAACAACTACAAGTCGAAGATGGGTATTAGATACTGTACCGATTGGCTTTAGGCCAAGTGGGAGATTGTTGGGAATAGTGTCCCAAAGTCAATCGTCAGCCTGTTGATGGTTGTGCTCCTTTTGTATTAGTACATGAATTATAAATAAATAAAAGTTATTTTGATATTTTTTCATCACAAATGTTTCATCTTCTAATGAACTCCTGTGTTGTGGTGAAGTTCTTAGGACTATTTAGACTCGACAAAAGAGAATTTGTCGCTTAGTCCTTAAACCTGTTCGCGACCAAATGATACATTGTTACCAAGGATGACAACGTTTATCGAGCATAGGTCGTTGTGTACCATATGGGTTGGTTGTCCTCATAACCAAGGAGTGTGGAGACACTAGTATGGCATACAGGTGAGATGTAATGGTACATCTGCACTGAACGTGACCGACTCCGGAGCTATTTCTGCTGTCAAGATTTGCTCCGATGGGATATGGGTATAAATGTCCCTCCGACCTGAGACCGCCACTGTGACTTGCAAGCAACTCACTGTACTTAGGCACTGGACTACATGAATTTCTAATTCAGTGACGGAAGGCTGCTGGGTGTAGTCAAGTACTTGACTTGTCGGTGCGTGTGTCAAGATGGGATTGACCACTCCAGTTTAGGAGCTGTGTACAGTCGTGTTTCAATTTAGCAAAATCTTGGTCAGGGTAGTCCTAGTGAGGAGTCACAGGACTAATTGAGTTGAGCACGATTCGGATGATCTCATCAGGGTTGACAGTTTAACCCTGAGTCGTCCTAAACACAGGGGTCAAAAGGGATGAATTATACGGTAACCATATTCACGTAGGTTCTGAATGTTGCGATTGCGACTATTCGACCTATCCGATCGTCGGGTACCATTGCTAGATGGTCACTTCGATTAGTACAAGAATTGGTTCCTATGCTACCAGCTTAGGTTCGAACCTGCGGGGTCACACACATTAGAGGTTCCTTTCTGATCTGATGGCTGATTATGAGTCTTATGTGTCTGAGACTCTATGATTGAGAATTAGGATTCTCTGATCATGAGTTCCACACATTTTGGGTACCGAGGTCAAAATTTTGAATTTCAAATTTTGAATTTGAAATTTGAATTCTTTGATCAGGATTTCATATTGATGGTCTCTGATGCCTAATTGCCCATCGAATTTGGACTCAATATTTATGAGAGGTTTAATTAGTGATTTGATCGCTAATTAACTCAATTTGATTGAGTAATTATTTTTAGATCAAGTCCAATTGAATTGGATTCAGTTTGGATTGACCCGATTAGGTTAAGTGTTGATCTATTTGCTAAGGTGGTTTAGTCCCTGATTTGATCAGGGGTTAGGCTTAGTTAATTCCTGATTTGATTAGAATTTTATTGAGCCTAATTAAGCCTAATTATGTTGGATTTAATCTGGTCTAATTGTATTTAACTTATTTTAATTAGGTTGGCTCAATTTGAATCAAACCACCTTGTTTTAAATTCTCTGCACCACCCAACTTCCTTGCGCCCATTTGAATTCACGAGAAGAAATTTTCTCATGAATTTTCTCCCACGCAAAGCTCTCTCACGCCCATGTTTCTGTGTGCCAATTATTTGGATTAACTTGGTTTGTTACCCATTCAAATTCAAAGGGGTTTTGAATTTGAATGGATAACCAAATAACCATGCGCCAGCTTATCCTCTTTTGTGCGCCTCATATTCCACACGAGAAATAGTTTCTCGTGAAAGTCTCCATGCACAAAAAAAAAAAGAGGACCATGCCATCTCTTCTTTCTCGCACAAATGGATGAGGATAAGATTGGTTGACACTTGAATTCAAATTTGATTTGAATTTAAGTGAGCAACCACCTCTTCTTATCCACTCACACGCTTTCAACATCTCTTGCGATATTTTATAAAATGAGAAAGGGAGGGGGCGTGGGCAATAAAAAAAGAAAGAAAGAAGAGATAAGGGGTGTGGGGAGGTTCTGGAAAAATTTTGAAGTATTCAAAATTTACCGAGAGGAGAGAAAAAGGAGAGAGAAGTGGGCGCAGGGTTTTTGGTGTGTACCCTAGGATTTCTACCTAGGGTTCGGGAAGTGAGATTGGTATGCCACGAGTGTCGTGAGTCTACCAAATTTCAGAGAGAGATCCATCAGCCTCTCAACCAATCGTACAGACGATCCGGAGCATCCGAGGAGTCGGCACACATCGATCGAAGGAGTTCGATCAACATCAGCCATCAAAAGGGTGAAATTATGAACTAGCATTCGTGAGGAGCCGATCAGACGGGAGCTTCGTGTGGATGATCCACAGAGGTCAGACACTAGTGTGGCTGCGACGTGATGATCAGAGCCCTCCGACGGTGATCAGATTGCGGTGATCGACTACCCACAAAAGGTGATGTGTTCTGAACACAGTACAGTAAAAAATTTACTGTTTCAAATTTGAATTTCAAATTTAAATGCATGCTGTTGTATCATATTTAGATCTTAGTGTAGGGTTAATTAGTATTAATTAATGAGATTAATTAATAATTTCACTGTAAAATAGTAATTTTGAAAAAATTTTAAAATTACTATTTTGCCCCTGCACTGAATTTTCGCTTCAGCCTGATCATGCTCGGATTGAGTTTTAGCTATTCAATCATGACTGACTGCGATCTGGATCGTCAAATCATGCAAAAACTCTCCTGGACCATGTGTGGACCACGTGTTCGGTCCATGCGGCCCCATGGATCGCCCAGCACCCTGCGGTCCATGGTGGACCGCGCAATGGCATTGGGCCTGGGCACCTGCATGCACTGGGCCGGCCCGCACGCACGCCTGCACTAGGCTCACCCACATGCTGGGCCCCACGAGCCTACGCGCGCGTGCATCTCTGCTGGGCCCGACCGCGCTGCCGCCGGCCATCGTTGGCCTGCCGCCATATTATGCGCTGTGCTGTCCGCTCTAAGTCTTCTTTAGCGCGTATCTTCACCGTCTAGACTCCGTTTGGACTGTTCTTGGGCTTATTGGACTCCGTTCGTCGTCTTAAACCTCGTTGTGGGCTCAATATGGATCGAATCTTGAAGCGTATTTTCTAATAGGCACATCCTAGTATGACCCATAAAGGCCTAGGCTGGCATGACCCACAGGCTAGATACGGCTCGACCCACATGCTAGTCCGTTCTCCTTAAGATGGGCCGTGCCTGGCAAGATCAATAATGATTTTTTAATTGAAAAAATAATTTTTTTTATAATTAAAAAAAGATTAGGAAGTAAATATAAAAAAGATGAGAAGATGTTGGATTTTTTTTTTGTAAAAATAAAATACCATCTTGTAATGATGGGGGATTTAGCATCGACCCCTATCGGTTTATTAATAAAAATCAAAATAGTATGAGGGAGGGGGGCTAAGCCTGACCTCCAGAACACAATGAGAGAGAAAGAAGAAATAGAGGTGACTCATTTCAATAATTAAAAAGTAAATGATATAATTATAAAAAATTAAAAATTAAAAATAAATGATAAAAATCTTACTGATCATCGGTGGTGTTTGTGTCATCATCGTCGGATATTGTATCATATCTATCTTTATCTTGAAGTCTTCTCTTGGCATCCAATCAATCTTTGAAATAGAGAAGTATCTCAATTGCATCATTGATCATCCTACTTTTTTTTTAATCAAGAATATATCAATCTGCATTAAAAATAGATTTCAATGCTATTATGGACATTGGCACAGCTAAAATATCACGTACAATAACAGACATAACAGGTTATTAATTTTTAACACTCTTCCATCAAACTAACACATCAAGACTCTCTATTTGATTTTTATTATATATAGATTGAAGATCATTTCGTAAATAAAATTCAAATTCACTGCTTAAAGATGAAGGTATAGATAAATTTGAAGCATGTGTATATTTTCTATGTGCAATAAATGAGAAAATAGATGATGAACGAGAAGTACTAAAAGAAGAGATGGAGTTTTATGAAGTTGATGTGGACAATCTAGATCCACAAATCTTTTCATTATATAAAGCATAAATATCATAAAGAAGTTAGACTACTTCAGTTTTGATGAATTCGAGATCTTTAAGTATATTTTCATTATCTATATTAAGTAAAATTAGCACACCACTCAATTTAACATATAGATCAAATACAGCAGCTAAGTTATGCATAGGACATACTTTATCTCAATACTCATTTTATTTAGATTCTATTTATTCAATAATAGATATTAAAACATCATCATATCTATATTATACAAGTTATTGGCTAATGATATATGCTTGTTGTAAATATGAACAAGAGATTGGATGATAAACATCAGAAAGAATATTAGTGGCATTATAAAAACTAATCAAAAAATCTTCCAAAATTTTATCTTTATTCCAATCATTTTCGGTCAATATAAAGCCTAATCTATGCTCATTAATATATGCACTTAATAAGTTTTTATATGCATATACCTAATGCATCATGACATATGTTGAGTTCCAACAAGTAACCATATCAAGTTTAAATTTTTTAAAACATTTACCATGATCCATATATAGTTGCTTACATTCTTAAATTCTTGTTCTTGAAGTATGAATAAAAAAAACTGCATTTCTAATTTTTGCAATGACATCTTGAATTATACCCAAACCAACTTGAACAAAGATATTTAAGATATGACATGCACATTTAATTTGCAACAAATTTTTATTTAGAATGAGATGCAATAAGTCCTTCAATAATACAATAGCAGAATTATTATTAGATGTTTTATCAAAAGTAATGGATATAATTTTGTCATTAATATCATATGAACATGCAGTTTGATAAATAACATTAGAGATTTGTTGTCCAGAATGTGAAAAATCAAAAGTACAAAAAATAAGAAAATATTTATTTAATTATCAATCATTATCAATGTAATGAGCAGTAACAGTAATAAAATAATTACTACCGACAGATGCTGATCAAACATCAGAGATTAATGACACTTTTGCATTTAGGATGGTGAGAGTTTTAATCAAATTTTATTTTATTGCTAAATAATTAGTCATATCCACTCTTTTAAATATACGTCTGCTAATTCCTCTATAAGTAGATTGTAGGGTTAATTGAACATACTCTTCAAAATTAAAAGACTCATATAAGTTAAAAGATAATTCATTCTTAATTATTCATTTTACGAGTGCTTTCCTTTGATTTTTATAGTTATATGCAAAATTACCTATAAGATTATCCCCTTATATATTAAGGATGCTTTGAAGATGAGAATCACTCATCATATGACTTTTTTGATATCTTTTTAAATGATCAGTTTTTTCACTACTAGCACAACTATATAATATAACATATTTTTTATATTTTACTTTTAAGACTCTATCAACCATAACTCTATCAAAATTCATACAGTACTAGTTTTCTTATGAGAAGAGGTTTGACCTTCATTATTAGTTTCAAAGAGATTAGGAACATTAGTTTCTTCCTCCTCAAAAATAAAGAGAATGCCAAAATGACTCTTGTTGGGGATGATTTCATACGAGCCGAAGACATAAGGCAAGTGGAAGATCCAAACAAGTTCGGACCTTGCCAATTTTACCTTCTGACCGAACCATCTTGAGTGGTACTATCAGTCTTTTGACTTCGACTATTGATCTCGATTTTGACTGTCGATCTTAATTTTCAGCACCAGAGAGACACCCCTACCAGCCATACCGTCGGTCGATCTGAGGTCCTCTTGTCGAACCCTACCTGATCTAAAAATCCCGTATCTCTTTTTAAATTTAAATAATCATGACATGACAGCTGACCACAGAACAGATAAGGAAGAAGATAATAGGCATATCTCGCCCAATAAGTCAAGGCTAATCACCTGATTTTTCTTTCTTCTCAGGGCTCTTCAGTCTTTGCCCATAAATAAAGGCCCACAGGGGATCCCCAAAGTATGAAGAAATCTCTCTTTTAACATACTCACTCCTTTCCATCTATGTCAAAGATCTGACTTGAGTGTTGGAGGGTCTCTACCAGAGTCAACTCTGATCGAAAACTTTTCAACTCTGATCGAAAACTTTTCTTGTAGGCTCTGCTGCTGCCATCCAGTCGTTGTAGTCTTACAGTCACCATCGGGCTCCAGCCAATCCGATCTTAAGATAGATTTCTGTTGCAATAGATTGATGCTAGAAGAAAGATCTAAGCTCATTTATGGGAAGCAGCAAGCATCTAGTCATAGAAATTTTATCGCATTGTCCCAATGCTACTGAGATCCCGGTGATCAAATCTGTCGGACGGCAATGAGATCCAGATCGGCCATCTCCAAATCGATCAATATTAATCAGATCTAATTACCTTCGAATCAATCAATACTCTCCAAACTATTCTAATCAGGCTTGAAATCGGGGGGCTCATAATCCAAATAAAAAAGGAGATCACTGCATCCAAATAAGGCTCAAAATGAGGAAGAAGATTGCAATCTAGATAATGAAGAAGGTTATGAAAATCCTTCGATTTTTGAATCATGATGGATCCGTGCCTCCTTATTTCAAAATTTGAATTCTGGAATAGGATCCAAATGAAGAAGGAGATTGGATTAAAATCTAAACAAGAAGATTTTGAAAATCCCTCAAATTCTACCCCTTAAATTATGATGGATTCATACTTCCTCATCTATCTGAACAGAATCAAGGATATCCCAGGATAACAGGCTCTAAGAAGGAAAACTTCCCACAAAACTTTCACGATAAAAGACTCCTAAGTCTTCATCTATAATTTTATTTGCTTTCCTTATTGCAGGTCCATAGGTCTATAAGCATCCAGATCTGAAACCCAGATCTAGGCCAATCTGAAGTCAAAATGAAGGCAATCCGAAGTCAGATCTAGGTCGATCTGAAGTCCAAATGAAGGTAATCCGAAGCTCAGATCCAGACCAATCTAAAGTCCAAATAAAGATAATCTGAAGTTTAAAATCAAATCAATCTGAAACTAGATCCGGACAAATCCGAAGTCTAGAACTAGGCTAATTTGAAGTCAAAATTAGGCTAATTTGAAGTCAAAATCAAAGTCAATTTGAAGTTCAAATCAAAGCTGATCTGAAGTCAGAATCAAAGGCCAAAATCAAGGCCGAACCAAGATACAGAACAAGACAGAACCATCCATTATTCTATTTTCTTTTTGTAGGACAATAGATCCTTGAGCACCCATGTTGAGGTAAAGGCAGCCGAGGCCTAGGCCATCAGAAAATCAGCCTCAAAAGGTCAATATCACCAGAAGGCCGAAGTCATTATCAGACAAATCTGAACGAAACAAGATTAGGCTATCAAGCAAAAGACCGACAGCTGAGATGAAGGATCAAAGCTGGAGTGAAGCTTGATGCCAAGATAAAGCCCAAGACTGATCTGAGAAGGTCGAGCTCTCGATGTGGACCACCCAAAAATCGATCTCCAAAGATCAACCCTCCAAAAGTGAGCTCCTAAAAGTTGAACTCCTAAAGGTCAACCTTCCAAAGCCGAGCTTTTGAAGGCCAAAGTAAATTAATTTAAGAACACCAACCAATGAAGGCCGACTAGAGGCAAAATCAAGCTCCTCAACTTAATGGCCTAATGACACTCCTTATCCATGGGTGATGGTTACAACAACAACCAAAAGGTGTCGAGCGGAGCCTACAAAGTCCAACCATCCGAGAAAAAGAAGAGTACAGCCAAGCTGCAGGAGTTTTTCGAAGGTGTTTTGTCTTCGGATGAATATAGCTATGAGAAGGGTGCTTCATCTCTGGATGAAATTGTCATAAGAAGGATGGTTCATCTCCAGACAAATATAGTGAGGAGTTCTTCGAAGGTGCTTCGTCTCTGGATGAATATAGCTACGAGAAAAGTACTTCATCTCTAGACAAATATAGCTAAGAGTTCTTTGAAGGTACTTCATCTCCGAACGAATATAGTCATGAGAAGGGCGCTTCATCTCCAGATGAATATAGTTAGGAGTTCCTCAAGGGTACTTCATCTCCAGACGAATATAGCCACGAGAAGGATGCTTCATCTCTAGATGAATATAGCCAGGAGTTCTTCAAAGATACTTCATCTTCGGATGAATATAGCCATGAGAAAGGTGCTTCATCTCTGGACGAATATAGCCAGGAGTTCTTTAAAGGTGCTTCATCTCCAGATAAATATAGTCACGAGAAGGACACTTTATTTCCGAACGAATATAGCCAGGAGTTCTTCAAAGGTACTTGATCTCTAGATGAATATAGCTATGAGAGGGGCACTTCGTTTCAGGATGTATATAGCTAGGAGTTCCTTGAAGTTGCTCCATCTCTAAACGAATATAGCCACAAAAAGGGCACTTCATCTCCGGATGAATATAGCCAAGAGTTTCTCAAAGATGCTTCGTCTTTGGATGAATATAGTCACGAAAAAGGTACTTCATCTCTGAACGAATATAATCAAAAGTTCTTCAAAGATGCTTTATCTTTGGACAAATATAGCCACAAGAAGGGCACTCTATTCTCTTAGCGACTAAGTAGTCACGATGCCAGATGCCTTGTCCCCCCTGACGAAGGTGGCCACGATGACAGCGACCCAATGATGCTCCTTGTCCACGAATAAGTAAAGTGGAGCCAACGAACTTTAAGTCATCTGGATCAAAGATCTCGACAACTAAGAAGCAGAGACTAATCTACAAGGATCCTCGAATGCCCTCATCTTTCAGTGAGCAGAGCTAATAAAGATCGAAGATCCTTCGCTTTTCAGCAAGCAGAGCTGACGAAGACCAAAGGTCCCTCATTTTTCGACAAGTGGAGCCTAAAGACCTCAACGATCAAATTGAAGTAGAAGCATGCATCTCATATCTTTGACAGCTTCAACTTGATATACTCCTTTCATCCAAACCAACTCTAGCTCGAACTTAGGAGTAGGGGGACTTATGTTGGGGGTGATTTTGTACTATCCGAAGATATTGCAAGTGGAAGATCCAAACAAGTTTGGATCTTACCAATCCCACCTTTCGACTAAACCATGTTGAGTGGCACTATCAACCTCTTGACTTTGACCGTCGATCCTAGTTTTCAGCATTGGAAAGACACCTCTACTAGCCATGTCGTTGGTCGATCCGAGGTCTCCTTATCGAGCCCAACCTGATTTGAAAATCCCATATCTCTTTTCAAATTCAAATGATCATGACATGACAGCTGGCCACAGAGCATGTAAGGAAGAAGATAATAGGCATATCTCACCCAATAAGTCAAGGTTAATTATCTGTTTCTTCTTTCTTCTCATGGCTCTTCAGCCTCTGCTTATAAATAAAGGCTTACAAGAGATCCCCAAGGTATACAAAAATCTTTCTTCCAACATGCTCACTCCTTCTCATCTGTACCAATGATCTGACTTGAGTGTCGGAAGATCTCCACTAGAGCCAACTCCGGTCAAGGACTTTTCTTGCAGGTCCTGCCGCCATCGTCCAGCCATCGCATTCCTATAGTTGCCACCGGGCTCCAGTCAATCCGACCTTAAGAGGATTTCTACCGCAACAACTCTCATCAAAAGATGCCATGTATAAATATGATGAATGCAAATAATAATAACTAACTACAAGAAAAAATTGAGTAGAGGTAGAACAGAGATTTGTGAGCTTTCTCTTGTACTCCTTAACAAGAACCTCCAATAGATGGACTAATTCTTCTCTTGTGTAGCATTTGAACATATAATCAAATTAAAAATTAAATTGCTAATTGCTAATTAAATATTGCTAGAAGTGGGAAGTAGTAGTCGTAGTGAGAGAAAGAAGAATTGATTTGGTGTGGTGAGAATGGAAGAGGAGGGATATTTATAGAAATCCAAATATTTTTACTTTTCCAAATTACCCCTAAAACTAGCTATTTTATGGCTATTTGTGGGTGGGGGGGGGTTAACATTGCAAAAATTTTAAAAAATGACCGTTGGGAGGTTAAAAAAATGATTGTTGGGGTTTGGAACTGTTATAGGTCGTGCCTGGCATGATCCGTCAATGATTCTTTAAAAAAAAATAAAAAAATAGGCACATCAGGCCCATGGGCCTAACAAGCCAATGGGTCATGCTTGGCACGGCCTGTCGTCCCTGGGCCTAAGGCCGTGCTAAGGGTTTTGCTTAAATGGGCCATGCCAGGCATGGCCTATTAAGCCCTCGGCCCGATGGGCCTGGGATGTGCCGTGTCGGGCATGGTCCAATGCCCACATCTGCTCAAGAGTCCTGATCGAGTGGAAGGCATTAAGTGGCTGAATCGAAAGGTTAGGATTCCTCCTTCCAATCCCTTTCGTCTATTTCTTCCATCCTTAGGAGTCTTTAGTGGATGGGGCATGGTTGAAGCGACTGAATCGAATGGCTAGGATTCTCTCCGACCCTTTTCCTATATTTCTTCCATCCTTAGGAGTCTCCATCAGGTAGGAGGTTGAGCAAGGTATGCCGGTGTGGGAGGGGGGAGGTAGGGAGGTTGTCGGAGAGAGGGAGGGAGGGGAAGGCCTTTGTGAGACTGGTAGTGAAGGTAGTGGGGTTGTCGGAGCCTTGGCAGAGGAAGCGGAAGAGGAGGAAGAGGTCTAAGAGCGGGAGAGGAAGGAGCAAGGAAGGGGTCATCTGTCATCGGGGTTGAGGGAGAAGGGGGTGGTGGTGGAGGGTGAAGGTAGTGGGGTTGTCGGGGGCTTGATGGAGGAAGCAGAAGAGGAAGAGGTCTAAAAGCGAGAGAGAAAGGAGTGGGGGAGGGGTCGTCTATCGTCGGGGTGTGGGGGGGGGTGGAGGAGGAGGGTGTGCCAACAGAGGGATACAAGGAAAGGAGAAATAGCTTGGATTTTGCAGAATATATATATATATATATATATATAGAGGTTGGAGATGGAGTATACCATTATTCACATCCGTCTCGAATCTATTTTAGATTTTTTTTATAAAATTTATATCTATTTTAAATTTGAATTAGATCAAATAAAATTCATTCCATTCAAATTGGATCAGATATCCGACACGCCGGATGAAATGGCCAGTCCTAGATTTTTGTAGTTCAATGGATGATTTACGTCACGGGAGGGAGGAAATAGTTCCCGAGCAGATTTATATCTATCTGCATGGCCAGAAGCTCACACGTGTACACGCACTCTGTATCCTATCCTAATCTTCGGACGGTCAGTATTCCTCGGGCGAACTCCGCCGCCCTCCCGGCCTGCTGCAGATGCAGTAATCTCGTCCTCTCTGAGCGGTAGAGTGGTGGAGCACAGCGTCTATTCGATGGAATACTTAATGCTCCAGAGACGGCTTTCTTGGAGTTGGTCTGGCGGTTTGTATGATGGGGCTTCTTCACACCAAGAGCAGACATGGGCATGCCATGGATCAAACATTGCAACATCAGCGGGGTTATACAAAGGAGTGATTTGAGAGTTGAGACCCCTGTTTTTGGCAGCTAACTCAGATACACTGAAATGATCAGGCTGGGGATTGGGGCTTCAGAAAGGTGAAAGGGTGAAGTGTGATGTTAGGTGCATAAGCAAAGAATAAGGAGGAAGGGAGAGAGGAGGGAGAGGGATAAAATTTTTATGATCGGACCGATCATGCAAAAAATTATGATTGGACCGTTATTGCCTGCCACATGTCCGAAGCACATCGTGTGCGCTCATACGTGCTCGTTATGAATTGAGAATTAGTGCACAATGTTCAGCCCATCTCAATATCAGGCCTCCAATCTAACCACATTAGGCCGAATGCTTCAGCATCCTTTCTTTTCTCCCGTGTGTTTGCCTGTAAGCTAGCATCCTCTCAAGCAATTATGCATCAGTGATTAATAAACCAGGGTTGTAGAACTTATTTCAAATGCTCGTGTCTTCTACATAATCAGTAAGGAATTAAACTAACATATGCATCAAACATTTCGGAGGCTTGATCAGGGCCTAGCATTACAAACAAGGAAAAGCAAAATGAAGAATAAGGGCATAAGACCGCCATTGAAGTCCTTAGGCTTTCAGCTGCATTCTCTGTAAAATACTCATAACGCAAACAAGATGATAAGTTGAATACAAGTTGACCTCAAGCACCTAAAATTTTCTCTATTTTTACTATTTTATTCATCCAGGATTTCTGTTACAGAGTGGTACTTGAGCCACAGAATAAAGGATGAAAACTTATGATGCTAAACATCATGGATGACAGAAGAAATTCATCATAGGCTTCATCCCAATTATATACATAGTAACATGAACTTTAGAATCAGAGATATGAAGAGTGATTAGAATCAAAAATAGCAAGCTATGGAATGGATCTTTGTAATGCTTTTTATCAGATGATAGCAGAGGATCAACAAAGTGAGGGTGGTGAAGAATCAAAGAAGAGACATATAGCTGAACAGTCATCAATTGCTATTCCTCTCCTCTTGCGCTTCCATGCACGAACAGCACACTCCACAAGCCTTTTTGCTGATTTTCCTCTTTCCTTGGTTGAGGACACTATCTGCACAGCTTCTTGGTTGGAAACAACATCCCAAACCTGAAACAATAGGCAGACATATGAAAGAAAAACAAATACTACTTCCATATCAATGGGATTTGGACAGTCCTCTCTCATAAAGCCGACCAATATGGCCATGTTATGGATAGGAATGCAACGATGCAAAGCTCATAGGCAGATAACATATTGATGTTAAAGTTTTTGCATAAGAACGCATGATGAAGTTTAACCTATTATAAAAAAGATGAATGTTGACGAATTACAATATCTAATACTATAATATTTGCTGAAACCTTAAAAATTATAAAATGAAGATAAGGCTTCTAAGACACCACTTTATGCATTCCACCACAAGCTTTTTTTTTTTTTTTGGAAAAAAAAAAAAGGAAATCGAAAGGTGGCAGTTCCACTGCTTCACTTTGCAAAGTGAGAGAACGCATCCAAACCTCTAGGCTATAGAAGCTAGAGAGAGACAATTAGAAGATAAGAGGCAAAGCAACAGAGAACAAACCCCCATTATTGATGTTTTTTTCTGAGAGGAACATCCAGTGTTGATGTTTAAGACATGTGTTTATCAGTTTAAAAACTGTATTTAGAGTTCTTCTAGATACTAAGATGACAGGATCAGGAAGTCCCATACATTGTGTTTTAGTGCATCATCAGTAATTTTAGGTATAACAGATGCTTAAGGAACAGCAGAATTTCATCATACTGGAATTGTCATGCTGATTACACATACCCCATCTGTTGCGAGCACAATAAACCGATCTCTATTGGTTATTCTCCTTTGAGTCACTTCAGGCACAGAAATCAGCCCGAAATCTTTAACACAATAGTCACCAAATGCTCTTGACATCGCCAGTCCTGGTGTTTCACCATTTGGCAACCATAACCTATGTACGCCTGGTTCATCATGCAAGCAGAATACACGGCCATTGCACTGAGTTATGCGCTCAGCCTCTTCTGTGACAGCAAGATAGAGCTAATGATCAGTTTGGATGTATTGTACATACAATGTAATAATTTTAGAGCAAATGATCAGTTTTAATGTTTTGTACATTCTGCCAAGATTAGGAAAAATAAGATGGAGCCATATGTGTTCATTGTTAATGTATAAAGATCTAGAAACTTACGAGGCAAATTTGGTTTAAAATCAACAGTAAGCTGTAAAGGAACCAAGCTGCCATCTTCTAAAGTTGTCGCCAACACAGCACGAGAGTCACCAACATTTGCAATTACCATGAATTCACCCTAACAAAGAATAAGGCAGAAGCTTCAAGCTAGTGCAACTGAACTTGAATAAGCTCAAGATACATGCTGAAGCAGAAAAGTAACTATCTTTGTTACATCTTGAATGTACAGCCAACAGAATATATGATGTCACCAACTCTGAAACTTAGTATCAAACGGGATACAATATATACCAGAATTAGGATCTGGAAATATGCACTACTGCCTGCAAAGAGTTGTCGGGAAATACTTATACCTCAATGGTCAATGATACAACTACTCAGCTACATATTGTCTGTACAAGGAAATCCAGTGCTGTCATATAGTATACAAAACACACACACACACACACACACACCAAGGCATGGGGCAAGAAAGACCAACAACCTGCTTCATAATAACAATTAACTACGTATGATACATAGAAGTACAATTGGTAGTTACTTGTTTGACTATTGTCAATGCAGTGGTTCCGCTATGGAAGGAATCCAGCCTGCGATGCTGCTCAAGTTCCTTGTCTACGGTAGTGCAAGTCCTAAGATAGGATTGCTTCCAAATGTCAAATTGACAAAGCTTTTTATCAGCTACCAGAGCAGCCAGAGCAAGAGCCTCCTGCCAGTTACAAAGCAAACATGGAGGAAGGGATTTTTGAACTGCTTTCGCCACATAATGCCCCCAGCTACCATGACCATCAAATATGCCACAAAAGATCATGTCTTCTTGGCATCCAAATTCCTATCAACAGGATTAAAACCAAGCATTTAACAAGGAAATCCAAACAAATAATAAATCAGTAAAAAGAACAAGAAGACAAGCGAAATTCTCAAAGCAAAGTAATATATTATTTTGACAAAAAAGCAAAAATGTAGGCCACATGCAAAAATCATCACAATTCCTTTTTTTTCTTAGACTTAGAACTCATTGGTTTTATCAATTCTGTCGAGTCTATATTATTCCAAACACAAGAATAAGCTCAGAATTCCATCAGAATCCTATTACTATCTGAAAGTCGTTTATGAAATTTATGTTTCAAAAAGAGAAAAGAAAGATCCATGAATGTTTGGTTAAATTTTTCTCCTCCATCCTTTTAAAAAAAAAGAAAAAAAAAAAGACAAATCCATTGCCTAGTTGTTCTATAAGTATAGATTCCTTCAGAAGATCAAAGACCAATTGGGTGTTGTGATGGAGAAATCAAGATTAATTATATTAAGGCAAACAAAGACTAAATAACAATAACATGCAAGATTAAGAAAAAAAGGAACAATATCATATCATAACATCTGGACCCAATTCAGCACTTGAACAATCCTAAACAAGGGAGAGAATAGAAAAAAGATAAAAATAAAAATAGTACCTCCCACACAATAGAACAATCCTGATTTACTCCCTTCTCCCCTCTCTGCGAGAACACCGACACGAAGCTGTTCGATCCCTCGCCCTTCACCGTACCCGACGACTTCAGAATCAACTCGTTCTTCTTCGCCTCCCTCGCGAGCTCATCCGCCGCCTCCCTCCCGCAATCGATACCCGAAAGCTTCCCCCTTCCTGAATACAGAGACTTCGCCAATCCATTGAACAAGGACGACAAGTGCCGCATTGGTCCCAACCCAAAATCCAACCACAACCTAGCTTGCTAAGAGCTAACAAACTTCACAATTTAAACCACATCTCCCTTCTTATGTAAAAAATTTGGAAAGGAGAAGGAGAAGGTTTTGGATATTGGATTGAAGGAATTGTGATGAAGAGGCTTCAAGAAAGGCTAAATTTTGAATAGATATTTGGTTTTCTTGGCCCCAATCCGACGCCGAGAACCATGGCAATCTCTAGAGAGCTGCTGCCGTGCTCTCCGTGGTAATGCGGACTTGCTTCTACTCCATTATTAACGCCCTGTGGACTCTTACGTCCTTTCACTTTCTTATTACCACGGTGGTGCCGTCACCCGAGTTGGCCAAACTAGCGGGATTCAACGGTGCTGGTGACGGGATCTCTCGGCAGTTAATTACCCGTTATGGCCCGGGGGTTGGAGTGGAGATGCGGGGAGACATAAGGGCATTTTAGGAAAGAAAATTCCGCCCACGTGGGTATCACGATATGGATACGGATGCCTCCTTGTTTGCGCATTTGATGTATTGGTCCATCGGGGAGGAAAATATCAGGAGATCGTGTGGTTAGAATTGCACCATTGGATCAATGGGACCCACCGAAGGGGACAGTCAGCGTGACACGCGTGTCCTTCACGCTGGATGGGGTATTTGGATCTTGTCTGAGTTCGTCTGTCACACGTGCCAGGCCAATAATATCTTGGGTGATGCTGGTAGCCTGTGGAAATAGTTAGGGTTCATGCTGTTTGTTTGCTGATTCGTTATTCTGGCTCTCAATAATGATGGTCTCAGCACCTCATAGTTTTTTTATAAAATATTTTCAAAGAGTATCATTGCAAAACCCACTCGGTTTTTAGTTACAGTCAAGCCACTAATTTTGCCTTTTGTTATTGATGTTTGAGTGGTTCGAGTTCATCGACTAGGTTATATCACGTTGCCGGACTTGTAGACTGCTTGCTGGATGGCTGTCCCACCAAACTACCCAAAATATACACTCTCGTCTAATGCCGGACTTGATAGCGATTTTTGTTCCACTTTTTATATCTTCTTGATCCTTTCCCTGCAAAAAGTTCCTTATTGTTGGATCATGCAAGATGGGTAAGATATCCTATCGCACTTCTCTACAGGGCATTAAGTAAACTAAGAAAAATAAAAAAAAAATAAAAGATATATGTATAGTAAAAAGAAAAGAAAAAAAATGATCTTGAGTTCTTTTTAGATTGGAAGGACTTGATGATAGATGATAAAGGCTGCAGAAAGAGGGACACAGTAGCCAGCAAGGTCTAATTGGAATTGAGAGGATCTTGCTAGATTTAGAGGTGCAAAATAGATAAATGGTCATAAAATAATAGCATGGGAATGGTCGATAAATTAGTGGATGTAAATTTCCTAGTATTTACAATAATATGTTACTGGAATAAAGTCAGCAAGTCATTGATGTATATAATGCAGAAAAGTTTGACTGCGCCATAGGTCCTTGTTGGTCTTTTTATTGTAGACCGGAAGATAACTGGTTAGAAATATAACTTGCAAATAGTAAGTTATAGAATGTAAAAATCAAATAACTTCAAAGTTATGGGAAAGATATGAATAATGAAAATGTTATAAATCGCTTGCTACTGATCATCACTGCTTCATTCATCAAGAGATATGGAAGTTGGTGATTAATTGAGTGCTGGCTGGCACAACTAACACTACCGATTCCACCATAGTTGGCACCATTCTCTAGCTACCACATCCCGGATAAATTGAGTGAGGATTATTAGCGGATGATGAATAGCAGCCTCTTTAAATAATGATTTCTATCAAAACTTCTACCAAAGACACAACCATCACGGTCCAATAATTTTTTGCAAAGAAGAACACAAGAAGGAAATAATTCTTAGCCGCTCTCCATGCTCACCAACCTTTAGAAAATATTAAAATGTACTTAGTTTAAACAAGATCATGGAGATTCTTTTGGAAAAAAAAAAAAAAGTTGTCCCATGACAACTGAGAGTCTCAAATCCAATAACATGGGACGCTAGTATTAAAAAAGAAAAAAAAAAAGAGAAAAAAAAAAGAAAAAAAGCCAAGGCATATGACTCACATGCTCAATCTCCAAAAATTCCAGGATGGCGGGGCCTTAAAAATAGGCATGAGCCTTCGGACACGGCACCTTTCTATTGCAACGACTTGGCTGCCTTTTTTTTTTCTTTTTTTTCTTTTTTTTCAGAAACATTAGTACCATAGTGATTTGCAACCAAGAACCTAACCTCCTTCGGGGGGGGCGCCGACCAACTGGATAAAAGTCAGGTGGTCCATAAAACAGATCACTTCCAGAATATTGAGGTGGGTGTTCAGCGAAAAATAAAAAATAAATTCTCGAGTAGGAAATTAAAGAATGACCTATGCAAAAAATGGAAAGCATTGCATTGTTTAAAATATGCAAAAAAAATCAAATTTTTTTATATTTTCATGTTCAATATTTTTTCAATATTGCATTTAAAAAAAATAGAGCCAGATAAACCGATTTTTATTTGCAAAACGGCAATATTCTCCAACCCTTTGGTCGTCAGTATTAACCCTGCTCCTTGGTTAACTAGGATAGAAAATGACTATATACAAACTCTATATATATATTCTTCAAGGGTTTGCCTCTCCCTTGAGAACCCGCACGTCGTGGATGCCACGGTCCTCCCTATTATTATGACGTTGCTGTCCTCGTCACGTGTATTTTTATATTTCTCTCTCTTTGTTCCTCTCTCTAAAATAGATCCCATGATAATGCCACTGCTGCATGGCTAATAGCAAGCGGCTATCAATGGAGTAGGTTTATCAACCTTTCTCGTACTACAATAAAAATAGCTACTAATAATATTTTTTAATACTATTATTGATAAAAAAATACCATATATATTTTTATCAATATTTTAATAATATTTTTTTATATTATCTTAAGATGATGTCGGTAATTAATTATTAGTATTTTTAAAAAAATATCGATTATTTTTTTAATGATAAAAATTATCAAAAAATAAACTATATATCTTAGAGGAACGATTCAAACCATTGATCTCTTATTTGAATAGCAAACTCTTAACTACCAATCTATAACTTATATTATTAGCATATAGATATAGTCTATTTAACTTAATAATATACATTCATATCATTAAATAAGTAATACTAAAAATATATATATATATATATATATATATATATATGTATATATATATATGTATATATATATATACACGTATATATATACATGTATGTATATATATGTTTATATATAATAATATATTTTATGAGATTGATATGACTAAATCAAGCTCTATATAAAAATTAATAATTTAAGATTTAACGATATTTTTTTAAAATCTTATAAATTATAATATTATTTATTAGCATATTAGTTAAATACCATAATAATAATTTTGATTTTCATATTTTAAGTAATATGCCATAAAATATTAATTTATTGCAGTATTTATGGTAAAGTGCTGCTTATAAAAAAATATTTATTGAAAGATAGCAGTATTTTTATCAAAGTACAGTAAAAAAAAAATTTAACGATATATAATAAGAAATATCATAAATAATTTATCATAAAAAATTATTTTTATTGTAGTATCGACTCTACAATGGAGAGTTAATGGAATTGAAGCTTAAAGCTACTTTCACCTAATAAATAGGTTTGCCATCCTCTACCTATTCCCTGATGCATTGGCATCGAAAGTATTGACAATGATTCTCCTCAAACTTGCAGTATCATATAGGGCATTTAAGGGTGAGAATGGAGTGGGCTATTGCAATAAACGTGATGGTCTCAATAGAGGATGGTTTTGGGTGGACATAATGAGGAGGGCAACCAAGATGATGGAGGGGAAGAGGGTGACAAAGAACATAGACTGGGCAAGGTGATGAAGGTGAGAAGAAGCCATGCATACATTACAAGAAAAAAAATTTTTCACGATGTTTAAAAATATCGTCAAAAGTTCTCCAAAACATCGCTGAAAGTTTTTCACGACGTTTGGCATAACGTCATCAAGATCGTTGCGCTAGCCGCATCGCTAATGGTCAGTCGTGATGTTCGTCATAAAACGTCATAGAAAAAACATCAAAAGTGCGATGTATGCCTAAACATCGTGAAACGTAGTTTGATTGAGCGACATTTCATCAACATCGTGGAACAAAAATCTTTCACGATGTTTCTCAAATACTGCAAAACGTAGGTTGCTGAGCAAATTTTACTAACACGTGGAACAAATATCTTTCATAATGTCTGACAAACATCGCAGAACGTGATTGATTGTGCGATATTTTGCCAACATCGCGGAATGAACGAGGATCTTTGACGATGTTTCCCAAGTGTTGCAGAATGATTTCGCTAACGTTGCAAAACAAAGATATTTTGCAATGGCCAAGTTTTACTTCATTGATAGTTCAATTATAATCTATATAAAATATTATATTTTATGGTATATATTCAAATACCAAATAAATCATCCATTTTCAGTCAACAAATCATTCAACAACTAAAGTATGAACTCACATGCAATTCATAATCAAGATGAATCCATACACAAAGTTTATAATTCAAAAATTAAATTGTCTAGGCATCCAAAGAGATGGTATTTCCAACTAAAAGCATCAAGAGGCCATGTCTCTATCAAAAGTAAATAATTCACCTCCAACCAAAAGCAAACAAACTCATTATCCAATTATTTATAATAAAATAAATGAGTTCATAAGTCGACAATCCAAAGCGCAAAAGACCCCTCTATCATGCATGTTCTTAAAACCACATCTTCACAAGTTCTTGAGTCATGAGATCCCTATCAAAAAAAAAAATATAATCAATTAATTAACTTTATATTACAGTAACAAAATACATATATTGTTCCATTATACTTATAAAAAAGATTTAGGGACATATTAAAAAAATAACTTAAGTAATTTACGTCAAAAATCTGATAAAGAGATATTCTGTGATGCACATAAAGCTTTCAAAATCTTTTGTTGACGCTCCATCCGTGCCTTAATATCTACAATCTCATTTTTCATCTCTTGATTATGCTTTTACGACTGCTCCAACTCCTTTTGAAGTCTCTTCTTCGACATAAAAGAGAAACTCTTCTCTTCTGGATAAGGTCCAACTTCCAAACCATAGATATAATCTGGTCTAGTTTTCAAAATTTTATCGCATATCTGATCTGCTATCATAGGATGACCATTGGATATGGACTGCTCTAGCACTTGCATTATTTCATTCTAATAAAATTTGATGATGATTAATTTCAAAATAAAAATTAAGCTCACTTAAAACAGTAATCATAATTTTATTTTTGTGTAGTGTCCTCATCCATTTTGCCTCGTACTTGGGAGTTGTCCATCTACCTAGAGTATCACCATAACCTGAGGTGTAATGAGTACGATACCACAACATAATTCGATCACACTCTTCTATATTCAATTTATTCTCACTCTGTTTAAAAGATGAGTTACTATTGTAAAAAACTTAAATGTCAAATGATATTAGTCATAATCAAAGTACAATATCTCACAATTTTATACCGTATAGGTACAAAAACTTTTGATCCAGTGTTTGCTTGGCACTTGACAAAATTTTTGAATTTTTTGTTATGTTCACATGTTAGCTGAAAAGATAAAAAACTTTATGCCTGTCAACCAAAAGTAGATTCTTTAAAGGAGATATTTACATGCAAACATAATGCAAGTTATACTGACACGTGTCTTTTCTTTGCTCCAATAAGTACAAAGATCTATCCACTCTGCCGTGGTCACAGTACTTAGCTTTAAGTCCTTTCCATGCTTATGGTAATGCATATATAGTCGATATCTTTGATCTTTTGACTTCAATGAAAGAAGCTTCGTGACGCTAGCACAAACTTCCTCATCCGTCCTTAAACCCTTGACATCTAGTTTTTGCTGCAAACAAGTATTAAATACTAGTTAACAAATATACATAGAATACAAATGCAACTATAATGATTTTTACTTACCTTTAGTTTGTCAAATGCAATCTGCATCTCCACCTTTGTTAATTTGGTCCATTTAGGCTTGACAGGTAAGATATTTCAAGCTATCATACCAAGCTCATTTGATAGCTTGGCGGATTAAATAGCATTAGTGGGTCGTCCTTCTTTCATTGAGATATTGATCTCCATTTTCTTACTAAGGGCTTTGTTTATCTTACTTAACCCAACTCCTCTAGTACAATCTCTTTTCTTTCATCCACCCATGCTTGTGGATCCTACAAGATAAGCAAGCAACAATAAGAATGTTAATTTAAAAATATTTAGGTGATATTGAGTACAAATAGATATATAATGATTCATACCTATAGAGCTAATATCAGGAGTCAAGTCCATGGTAGGATGTGTGTGCTCAGTGGGCTCTGGCTCGGTAGGTGGTGTATAGACTCACGATGATTGAGAGGAAGGTGGTGGAGCAGGAGGTGTGACTTCTGCAAGTGTTGGATCTAGAGAAGCTGATAAAACATGGGCTGATGGTGACTGAGAGGAAGGTGGTGGAGTCACGATACCATAACTTTGAAGAAGCTACTGGTATCTAGATAGAGGGGGTGCAACATCAGCCAGAGATGGAGCTGAAGGTGTGACTTTTGATGGTATCGGATCAAGAGAAGCTGGTGGAATATGAGCTGGTGGCGATTGAGAGGAAGGTGGTGTAGTCATGGTATCACAGTTCTGAAGAAGCTGTTGATATCTTGACCATAATTATGACGGCAAGATCATTCTCTGGATCGATGACTGTTGAGTGGAATGCGGTAGATCTGAATCGATGGCTACTGGTACTTTTTTTTTCTTAGATAATCCCGATGTCATGAGAATACCTGTAATATATAGTTAAATGAAATCAATGTCAAGATTTTAAACTAACTCAACTAAGGTCAACTTTAAGATATTCATGTAGGCAGTTTATCATTAAATTAAAGCTAGTTTATCATTGTATAATCTATATACATGTATAGGCAGTTTATCATTATACATGTGTATATGTAATTTTTTATGCATGTTTACACTATAGAGTCTCCAAAAAAAGATCATCGCAACCTCATAATTGTATCACAGAAAACAATAGTTAGAGAAAGAGAAAAAATGTCAATGCTAAAGTCAGAATTATACCAGCAAGATGCACCTACCAACTCCAAATCAGCCACACCAATGAAATAATAATTTGCTGCATGATATTGGACAGTTGGGAATCAAAATAAATCATTGTCACGGTCATTGTCATCATCATTCTATTGATCATCATCTTTGGTGCAATATTCTGCCAAGGTATCATCTTCAACTTCATTATCTCTTGTTGCTAACTCTTCTACTTCATCATGTAAATCTTGCATTGTATTCAACAAAGTATTTTCTACTACATCAGGTTCGACATCATCTCTATCTAATGACTCTATGTGACATTCTTCAATATCTGAAGGAGTCATTTCAAGACCCTCTTCATCATCAGAATCTTCTTCTGTTGTTGCACCAATAAGGATGTCATACACATGTTTATGCTGATATTCTTGCACAACACGCTAGTTTTATCCCAGTTTCATATCTTATAAATAATAAACTTGCTTCGCTTGGTTTGCAAGAATAAATGGATCATTCTTATACCATAATCTGGTTACATTTATGCTTTACACATTTCCATCGATCCTGACATTAGCATTTCTAGACTCAAAATCATGCCACTTGCACTTAAAAAGAACAACACTTTTACCCTTGACATAATCCAATTGAATAATATGTGTTAATATCCTAAAGAAATCGATGATATCATCTCCATAGTTTTCTTTTACCATAATACCACTATTTTATGACTTTTTACGGAAATCACGAACTTCAGTGTGAAATCGCATGTCATTTGCAATACATCTCGAGTACTTTTGTACCAAAATATGAGGTCCATATATCAATGCATATAAAGACTCGATTCTATTTTTTTTACCTGATCTGTATAATATTACCATATACCATTATGTAAAATAATTTATATTAATTAAATATATAAAAATATAATACGTATGCACACAAATCGTAGAGTTTGTATTCTCACCCGATGCTTTATCCATAAAGAAAATTATTCTCTATGTCTGTTTTCAACATTTAACGAATTTTGCTCCATCAGCTCAACCTTATGCTCTCTAACAAAAAGGTATCGTTTAGTACCATGTTTCTATATCGAATATTTAATAATAAAATTTAGATAGTAAGAATTTACTCAAAATAAGGCTCCATCTCTTCATAATTGGTAAGCACATACCAATGAGCCATATTTTGCTCTTCTTTGGGTAGGAAAACAAACTGAGTTGCTCCAAAAATCCTAACTTGTTGGAAAAACACTGTTATGTCACCATCATTGGCTTTATCATTATTTCACTCATCCACATTAAAGTGGATCTCGACACCTTGAAGGTACATAGAATAAAATGTCAAGCATTCCTTGACTACATATGCCTCAGCAATAGATCCTTTTGGACGAGATTTATTTCGAACAAATCTTTTTAGAGAGTCAAGAAACTTATATTCAAAATTTAGAATAATTATATAACATAAATAATTATCTAAATTTAGAATTCAGAATCTAAAAGAAGTTATTATGATATCTCTCGATTGGATACATCTATCGATATGCCACTGGTCCACTTAGCAAGGCTTTATTTTTGCAAATGAATAGCCAAATGTACCATCATATCAAAAAAAATTGATGAAAAAATCATTTTAAGTTTGCATAGTATCAAGGATATGTTTGTACACATCTTCTCGATGTCATCCACAATCAAAGTTCGATGACATATTCGATGGAAGAAGTTGCCTAACTCCATCAATGCAGCTGTCACATCCTTCTTCAAGATTTCACACGTGCCTATAGGAAGAATACTTTATAGGAGAACATAACAATAATGGATTTTAGTCCCATAATCTTCTTTTCCTCAACATTGACACATCGATATATGTTAGATGCATATCCATCCAAAAACTTTATCCCTTTAAGAAACTCACAGAAACTCTTCTTTTCAGTGTTTGACATTGTGTAGTATGCAGGAGGAATTATGTAGGATCCGTCATTTTCTTTACCAAGTACAATTTCTTTCGAATTTTCATGTCTTCCAAGCTGAGTCTAGCCTTGATAGTGTCCTTCATTTACCTTCAAGATTTAACAAGGTACCAAGGATATTGTCACAAATATTCTTTTTAATATGCATGATATCAAGGTTATGCCTCAATCTTAACTTACACTAATATGGCAACTCAAAAAGAATATTCTTTTTGTCTAATTCAACTCTTCTGTTGATCTCGATCTCTTTTTATTATTAGGATGCTTTCCATAGTCTATGTTCTTCAAATGAGATAGTTGTTGCATCACATCATCTCCATTTGATAAGACAGGTGAGGGTCGATATTCCACCTTGCCATCAAACCTCTTGCTCTTTCTCCATGCATGGTCATGAAGAAGAAAACACCAATGGCTCAGGTAACCAATCTTGCTTCTCAATTTATGAGAGGGATATGTTTATTACAAATAGGATATGCCATATACCCTTTAGTAACCCATCCAGAAATATTACCATAGGCTAAAAAATCATTATTAGTCCATAATAGAACCGCATGCATTCAAAAATTTTGACCGTATGAAGCATCGAAAACATCAATATTTTTATCCCATAACTCATTCAACTTATCTACTAATGGTTTTAAGTAGACATCAATATCTTTATCCGATGCTTTCGGATCCAAAATAAGCAGTGACAGCATAAAGAATGACTCATCTATGCACATCCAAAGGGGTAAATTATATGCCAAAAGACCAACAGACTACATACTATAGGTATTAGACATATTGTCAAATGGATTGAATCCATCCATTACTGGGCCAAGCCTCACATTATGGGTTCTCTAGCAAACTCTGGATATTGTTCATTAAAGCTCTTCCTAGCTTCACCATCAGATGGATGAATCATGGTGTTACTCTCACTTCTAAGTCTATCTTTGTGCCATCTTATTTCTTTAGCTATTTTTCTCGACATAAATAATCGTTGCAGTTTAAACTTCAACAAAAAATACCGTAACACTTTATAAGGGATCTTCTTAGCCTTACCATCATTAATCATCCATCTCGATGTTTCACACTTTAGACAACGGTCACAATTTTTGTGCTCTTTCCAAAGAGAGGATAGTCATATTTACATATATGTACTGGTACATAACCCAAGCCCAAGTTTCGGAGAAAACGATTTGCTGCTTAGTAAGACTTTGGTAAGGATTGACCATTAGGCAAGACATCTCTTAGCAATGACAATAGCATATCAAAAGATTTATTACTCCATTTATTGTATACTTCCAAATGGAGTAACTTTACAATAAATGATAATTTTAAAAAATTATACATTCCGGATACAACTCTTCTGTAGCTTCTATCAATAAATCATTAAAGGTATCGGTACAATAATGGCTAGCACCTGTAGAAGCTCCCAAAATTTTCTCAATAGGACAATTATTAAAGAAACTACCGATATCACGTAGCAAGTCTCTTATCCCATCATCATCATTATCATCATCCTCATTTGAGTCATTGCCTAACTCGTCACTTTCTGTATCTACAAATAAAAATTTATTTCAATTATTGGAGAATTGAAATTCTGTCTGTTCGCCATGATATATCCATCAGGTGTATAATTGATCTATGCTAAATCTCAATAGATGATCGAAGACATTCTCTTGAGGCTCCATATAAATATTCAAGCAATGTAAACAAAGATACCGAATTTCACAATCTTTGCCCTTGTTTTGAGCCACAAAAGTCATCAACGATTTGATTCCCTCTATATATTTGCGTGAGAACTTAACACAATTCATCCAATGCTTATACATGTTATATACAAACATCTATCATTAAAATCTAAATAAACTTCAGCAAATGTACCATTTAAACCACGTCTTTACAAAGAAATGGCAAGGAAAAAATGACAAAACAAGAAAGAGCAACAAAGCAGGCATTAACACAGGATATGAAAAAAACAAATTTTTTGAGCCAAAGGTCATACAACAGGTCATATAATATTATGATAATGATAAATCCATTTTAATTTATCTCCGATATGTATATATAACAATTGCATGATGACACTATAATTAATGTGCAAATAGCAATTAGATATCTAATTTTAAGGTTTAATTGATACCCAAACAACCTATAGTCACGAAGATTCTACGTGTTGCATAGATCACAATGATAATTGTGGCACATCAATTCTTGCATAAACCTTAAAAAAAAAACACTTGCTTGATCATTCGAGTAGTAGGTGGACCAATTAATTTTTTTTTTCTTTTGGTATTACTGATCAGATGATTGGATCGAAAAAAACTAGCTGTGAGGAGATTTTTTGAACCAATCAGTAGGGATGTAACCTTCACTATACACATTATTTTCTAAAAATTTTATTTAAAAAATCTCTATATGCATGAAGCTTTGAAGGACTTCGAGATAAGGCAATGGCTATGAAAAAGGAGGAGATGGTTCTTTATTCTGATTTGATCATGTAATACAGTTGCAAAAGTCTGTTCTATAGCAATTTTATGAGTTGTAGAAGTACAGCTATCGTAATTAGTCCCTGCTAATCTCTGACAGGGATGCAATTTCAAACCATGGAGGAATATCGGATCGGACGACAATACCTGAGGAAAATGATCAGGGAGAGAATACCGAAATAAGCAATACCTGAATAAGCAATGGGATGGCGACGACGACGAGGACACGAGCGAAGACAGGACCAGCAATGGCGACGGCAATGAACGAAGATAGGAAGACCGACGACGGGATGGTGATAGAGGAAGAAGATGAATGCTTATCTTTTCTAAGAAAAGCGGAAGTGCCGATGGGGAGAAAGACTCGAAAAGGTGATGGCCGGTAGAGAAGTCCGTAGTCCACAGAGGTCGGTGACGAATGGAGATGAATGGAGGTCGGTGACTTTGAACGCGGTGGTGTGGGTGAGAGGAGACAATGGAGGTCGGTGAGAGGAGGCAACGAAGTCTGTGAGAGGCGGCGAACGGCAGTGGTGGGAAGGCGGTTCGTGAGAGGAGGCGAACGGCGCAATGCGTCG
>NC_025997.2:22197334-22270913 GCF_000442705.2 Elaeis guineensis
ATTATATATGTATGTATAATATATATACATATATGTATATATATGTTTTATGTAATATAATAATATATTTTATGAGATCGATATGACTAAATCAAGCTCTATATAAAATTAATAATTTAAGATTTAATGATATTTTTTTTTAAAATCTTATAAATTATAATATTATTTATTTTAGCATATTAGTTAAATACCATAATAGTAATTTTGATTTTTGTATTTTAAGTAATATGCATAAAATATTAATTTATTGCAGTATTTTAATGGTAAAGTGCTGTTTATAAAAAATATTTATTGAAAGATAGCGGTACTTTTATCAAAGTACAGTAAAAAAGATTTTAATGGTATATAATAGAAATGTCATAAATAATTTATCATAAAAAATTATTTTTATTGTAGTATCGACTCTACAACGGAGAGTTATGGAATTGGAGCTTAAAGCTACTTTCACCTAATAAATAGGTTTTGCATCCTCTACCTATTCCCTGATGCATTGGCAATCGAAAGTATTGACAATGATTCTCCTCAACTTGCAGTATCATATAGGGCATTTAAGGGTGAGGATGGAGTGTGGGCTATTGCAATAAACGTGATGGTTCGACAGAGGATGGTTTTTGGGTGGACATAATGAGGAGGGCAACCAAGATGATGGAGGGGAAGAGGGTGAAAAGAACATAGACTGGGCAAGGTGATGAAGGTGAGCAAGAAGCCATGCATACATTACAAGAAAAAAAGTTTTCCATGATGTTTAATAATATCGTCAAAAGTTCTCCAAAACGTCGCTGAAGGTTTTTTCACGACGTTTAGCATAACGTTATCAAAGATCGTTGCGCTAGCCGCATCGCTAATGGTCAGTCGTGACATTCGTCCATAAAACGTCATAGAAAAGACATCAAAAGTGCGATGTTTATGCCTAAAATCGCGAAACGTAGTTTGATTGAGCGACATTTCACCAACATCGTGGAACAAAAATCTTTCACGATATTTCTCAAATGCCAAAACGTAGGTTGCTGAACGATATTTTACTAACATGTGTAACAAATATCTTTCATGACGTCTGACAAAACATCGCAGAACGTGACTGATTGTGCGCCAACATCTACCGGAATGAACGAGGATCTTTGACGATGTTTTCCAAATGTTGCAGAATGATTTTGCTAACGTTGCAAAAACAAGGATATTTTACGATGGCAAGTTTTACTTCATTGATAGTTCAATCATAATCTATATAAAATATTTATTTTATGGTATATATTATTAAATACCAAGTAAATCATTCATTTTCAGTCAACAAATCATTCAACAACTAAAGTATGAACTCACATGCAATTCATAATCAAGATGAATCCATACACAAAGTTTATAATCCAAAAATTAAATTGTCTAGGCATCCAAAGAGATGGTATTTCCCAACTAAAAGTATCAAGAGGCCATGTCTCTATCAAAAGTAAACAATTCACCTCCAACCAAAAGCAAACAACTCATTATCCAATTATTTAATAACAAATAAATGAGTTCATAAGTCGACAATCCAAAGCGCAAAAAGGCCCTCTATCATGCATGTTCTTTAAAACCACATCTTCACAAGTTCTTGAGTCATGGGATCCCTATCAAAAAAAATATATAATCAATTAATTGCCATTATATTACAGTAACATAACATATATATTGTTCTATTATACTTATAAAAAAGATTTAGGGACATATTAAAAATAACTTAAGTAATTTACGTCAAAAATCTGATAAAGAGATATTCTGTGATGCATATAAAGCTTTCAAAATTTTTTGTTTGACGCTCCATCCGTGCCTTAATGTCTACAATCTCATTCTTCATCTCTTGATTATGCTTTTACGACTGCTCCAATTCCTTTTTGAAGTCTCTTCTTCGGCATAAAAGAGAAACTCTTCTCTTCTGATAAGGTCCAACTCTCAAACCATAGATATAATCTGGTCTGTCTTCAAAATTTTATTGCATATCTGATCTGCTATCATAGGATGACCATCGGATATGGACTGCCTCTAGCACTTGCATTATTTCATTCTAATAAATTTGACGATGATTAATTCAAAATAAAAATTAAGCTCACTTAAAACAGTAATCATAATTTTATTTTTGTATAGTATCCTCATCCATTTTGCCTCGTACTTGGGAGTTGTCCATCTACCTAGAGTAACCATGACCTGGGGTGTAATGAGTACGATACCACAACATAATTCGATCACACTTTTCTCTATTCAATTCATTCTCACTCTGTTTAAAAGATGAGTTACTATTGCAAAAACTTAAATGTCAAATGATATTAGTCATAGTCAAAGTACAATATCTCACAATTTATGCCGTATAGGTACAAAAACTTTTGACCCAGTGTTTGCTTGGCACTTGACAAAATTTTTGAATTTTTTGTTATGTTCACATGTTAGCTGAAAGATAAAAAACTTTATGCCTGTCAACCAAAAGTAGATTCTTTTAAAGGAGATATTTACATGCAACATAATGCAAGTTATACTGACACGTGTCTTTTTCTTTGCTCCATAAGTACAAAGATCTATCCACTCTCGTGTCAAGTACTTAGCTTTAGTCTTTCCATGCTTATGGTAATGCATATATAGTCGATATCTTTGATCTTTTGACTTCATGAAAGAAGCTTCGTGACGCTAGCACAAACTTCTTCATCCGTCCTTAAACCCTTGACATCTAGTTTTTGTGCAACAAGTATTAAATACTAGTTAACAATATACATAGATACAAATGAACTATAATGATTTTTACTTACCTTTAGTTTGTCAAATGCATCTGCATCTCCACCTTTGTTAATTTGGTCCATTTAGGCTTGACAGGTAAGATATTTCAAGCTATCATACCAGCTCATTTGATAGCTTGGCGATTAATAGCATTAGTGGGTCGTCCTTCTTTCATTGAGATATTGATCTCCATTTTCTTATAAGGGCTTTGTTTATTTACTTAACCAACTCCTCTAGTACAATCTCTTTTCTTTCATCCACCATGCTTGTGGATCCTACAAGATAAGCAAGCAACAATAAGAATGTTAATTTAAAAATATTTAGGTGATATTGAGTACAATAGATTATATAATGATTCATACCTATAGAGCTAATATCAGGAGTCAAGTCCATGGTAGGATGTGTGTGCTCAGTGGGCTCTGGCTCGGTAGGTGGTGTATAGACTCACGATGATTGAGAGGAAGGTGGTGGAGCAGGAGGTGTGACTTCTGCAAGTGTGGATCTAGAGAAGCTGATAAAACATGGGCTGATGGTGACTGAGAGAGGTGGTGGAGTCACGATACCATAACTTTGAAGAAGCTACTGGTATCTAGATAGAGGGGGGTGCAACATCAGCCAGAGATGGAGCTGAAGGTGTGACTTTTGATGGTATCGGATCAAGAGAAGCTGGTGGAATATGAGCTGGTGGCGATTGAGAGGAAGGTGGTGTAGTCATGGTATCACAGTTCTGAAGAAGCTGTTGATATCTTGACCATAATTATGACGGCAAGATCATTCTCTGGATCGATGACTGTTGAGTGGAATGCGGTAGATCTGAATCGATGGCTACTGGTACTTTTTTTTTCTTAGATAATCCCGATGTCATGAGAATACCTGTAATATATAGTTAAATGAAATCAATGTCAAGATTTTAAACTAACTCAACTAAGGTCAACTTTAAGATATTCATGTAGGCAGTTTATCATTAAATTAAAGCTAGTTTATCATTGTATAATCTATATACATGTATAGGCAGTTTATCATTATACATGTGTATATGTAATTTTTTATGCATGTTTACACTATAGAGTCTCCAAAAAAAGATCATCGCAACCTCATAATTGTATCACAGAAAACAATAGTTAGAGAAAGAGAAAAAATGTCAATGCTAAAGTCAGAATTATACCAGCAAGATGCACCTACCAACTCCAAATCAGCCACACCAATGAAATAATAATTTGCTGCATGATATTGGACAGTTGGGAATCAAAATAAATCATTGTCACGGTCATTGTCATCATCATTCTATTGATCATCATCTTTGGTGCAATATTCTGCCAAGGTATCATCTTCAACTTCATTATCTCTTGTTGCTAACTCTTCTACTTCATCATGTAAATCTTGCATTGTATTCAACAAAGTATTTTCTACTACATCAGGTTCGACATCATCTCTATCTAATGACTCTATGTGACATTCTTCAATATCTGAAGGAGTCATTTCAAGACCCTCTTCATCATCAGAATCTTCTTCTGTTGTTGCACCAATAAGGATGTCATACACATGTTTATGCTGATATTCTTGCACAACACGCTAGTTTTATCCCAGTTTCATATCTTATAAATAATAAACTTGCTTCGCTTGGTTTGCAAGAATAAATGGATCATTCTTATACCATAATCTGGTTACATTTATGCTTTACACATTTCCATCGATCCTGACATTAGCATTTCTAGACTCAAAATCATGCCACTTGCACTTAAAAGAACAACACTTTTACCCTTGACATAATCCAATTGAATAATATGTGTTAATATCCTAAAGAAATCGATGATATCATCTCCATAGTTTTCTTTTACCATAATACCACTATTTTATGACTTTTTACGGAAATCACGAACTTCAGTGTGAAATCGCATGTCATTTGCAATACATCTCGAGTACTTTTGTACCAAAATATGAGGTCCATATATCAATGCATATAAAGACTCGATTCTATTTTTTTTACCTGATCTGTATAATATTACCATATACCATTATGTAAAATAATTTATATTAATTAAATATATAAAAATATAATACGTATGCACACAAATCGTAGAGTTTGTATTCTCACCCGATGCTTTATCCATAAAGAAAATTATTCTCTATGTCTGTTTTCAACATTTAACGAATTTTGCTCCATCAGCTCAACCTTATGCTCTCTAACAAAAAGGTATCGTTTAGTACCATGTTTCTATATCGAATATTTAATAATAAAATTTAGATAGTAAGAATTTACTCAAAATAAGGCTCCATCTCTTCATAATTGGTAAGCACATACCAATGAGCCATATTTTGCTCTTCTTTGGGTAGGAAAACAAACTGAGTTGCTCCAAAAATCCTAACTTGTTGGAAAAACACTGTTATGTCACCATCATTGGCTTTATCATTATTTCACTCATCCACATTAAAGTGGATCTCGACACCTTGAAGGTACATAGAATAAAATGTCAAGCATTCCTTGACTACATATGCCTCAGCAATAGATCCTTTTGGACGAGATTTATTTCGAACAAATCTTTTTAGAGAGTCAAGAAACTTATATTCAAAATTTAGAATAATTATATAACATAAATAATTATCTAAATTTAGAATTCAGAATCTAAAAGAAGTTATTATGATATCTCTCGATTGGATACATCTATCGATATGCCACTGGTCCACTTAGCAAGGCTTTATTTTTGCAAATGAATAGCCAAATGTACCATCATATCAAAAAAAATTGATGAAAAAATCATTTTAAGTTTGCATAGTATCAAGGATATGTTTGTACACATCTTCTCGATGTCA
The DNA here is from genome assembly GCF_000442705.2 of Elaeis guineensis. Lineage (NCBI taxonomy): Eukaryota > Viridiplantae > Streptophyta > Magnoliopsida > Arecales > Arecaceae > Elaeis > Elaeis guineensis. Next base: position 22,202,885 of record NC_025997.2, read on the forward strand.
TCCACAATCAAAGTTCGATGACATATTCGATGGAAGAAGTTGCCTAACTCCATCAATGCAGCTGTCACATCCTTCTTCAAGATTTCACACGTGCCTATAGGAAGAATACTTTATAGGAGAACATAACAATAATGGATTTTAGTCCCATAATCTTCTTTTCCTCAACATTGACACATCGATATATGTTAGATGCATATCCATCCAAAAACTTTATCCCTTTAAGAAACTCACAGAAACTCTTCTTTTCAGTGTTTGACATTGTGTAGTATGCAGGAGGAATTATGTAGGATCCGTCATTTTTCTTTACCAAGTACAATTTCTTTCGAATTTTCATGTCTTCCAAGCTGAGTCTAGCCTTGATAGTGTCCTTCATTTTACCTTCAAGATTTAACAAGGTACCAAGGATATTGTCACAAATATTCTTTTTAATATGCATGATATCAAGGTTATGCCTCAATCTTAACTTACACTAATATGGCAACTCAAAAAGAATATTCTTTTTTGTCTAATTCAACTCTTCTGTTGATCTCGATCTCTTTTTATTATTAGGATGCTTTCCATAGTCTATGTTCTTCAAATGAGATAGTTGTTGCATCACATCATCTCCATTTGATAAGACAGGTGAGGGTCGATATTCCACCTTGCCATCAAACCTCTTGCTCTTTCTCCATGCATGGTCATGAAGAAGAAAACACCAATGGCTCAGGTAACCAATCTTGCTTCTCAATTTATGAGAGGGATATGTTTATTACAAATAGGATATGCCATATACCCTTTAGTAACCCATCCAGAAATATTACCATAGGCTAAAAAATCATTATTAGTCCATAATAGAACCGCATGCATTCAAAAATTTTGACCGTATGAAGCATCGAAAACATCAATATTTTTATCCCATAACTCATTCAACTTATCTACTAATGGTTTTAAGTAGACATCAATATCTTTATCCGATGCTTTCGGATCCAAAATAAGCAGTGACAGCATAAAGAATGACTCATCTATGCACATCCAAAGGGGTAAATTATATGCCAAAAGACCAACAGACTACATACTATAGGTATTAGACATATTGTCAAATGGATTGAATCCATCCATTACTGGGCCAAGCCTCACATTATGGGGTTCTCTAGCAAACTCTGGATATTGTTCATTAAAGCTCTTCCTAGCTTCACCATCAGATGGATGAATCATGGTGTTACTCTCACTTCTAAGTCTATCTTTGTGCCATCTTATTTCTTTAGCTATTTTTCTCGACATAAATAATCGTTGCAGTTTAAACTTCAACAAAAAATACCGTAACACTTTATAAGGGATCTTCTTAGCCTTACCATCATTAATCATCCATCTCGATGTTTCACACTTTAGACAACGGTCACAATTTTTGTGCTCTTTCCAAAAGAGAGGATAGTCATATTTACATATATGTACTGGTACATAACCCAAGCCCAAGTTTCGGAGAAAACGATTTGCTGCTTAGTAAGACTTTGGTAAGGATTGACCATTAGGCAAGACATCTCTTAGCAATGACAATAGCATATCAAAAGATTTATTACTCCATTTATTGTATACTTCCAAATGGAGTAACTTTACAATAAATGATAATTTTAAAAAATTTATACATTCCGGATACAACTCTTCTGTAGCTTCTATCAATAAATCATTAAAGGTATCGGTACAATAATGGCTAGCACCTGTAGAAGCTCCCAAAATTTTCTCAATAGGACAATTATTAAAGAAACTACCGATATCACGTAGCAAGTCTCTTATCCCATCATCATCATTATCATCATCCTCATTTGAGTCATTGCCTAACTCGTCACTTTCTGTATCTACAAATAAAAATTTATTTCAATTATTGGAGAATTGAAATTCTGTCTGTTCGCCATGATATATCCATCAGGTGTATAATTGATCTATGCTAAATCTCAATAGATGATCGAAGACATTCTCTTGAGGCTCCATATAAATATTCAAGCAATGTAAACAAAGATACCGAATTTCACAATCTTTGCCCTTGTTTTGAGCCACAAAAGTCATCAACGATTTGATTCCCTCTATATATTTGCGTGAGAACTTAACACAATTCATCCAATGCTTATACATGTTATATACAAACATCTATCATTAAAATCTAAATAAACTTCAGCAAATGTACCATTTAAACCACGTCTTTACAAAAGAAATGGCAAGGAAAAAATGACAAAACAAGAAGAGCAACAAAGCAGGCATTAACACAGGATATGAAAAAACAAATTTTTGAGCCTAAAGGTCATACAACAGGTCATATAATATTATGATAATGATAATCCATTTTAATTTATCTCCGATATGTATATATAACAATTGCATGATGACACTATAATTAATGTGCAAATAGCAATTAGATATCTAATTTTAAGGTTTAATTGATACCCAAACAACCTATAGTCACGAAGATTCTACGTGTTGCATAGATCACAATGATAATTGTGGCACATCAATTCTTGCATAAACCTTAAAAAAAAACACTTGCTTGATCATTCGAGTAGTAGGTGGACCATTATTTTTTTTTTCTTTTGGTATTACTGATCAGATGATTGGATCGAAAAAACTAGCTGTGAGGAGATTTTCTTGAAGCCAACCAATCAGTAGGGATGTAACCTTCACTATACACATTATTTTTCTAAAAATTTTATTTAAAAAAAAATCTCTATATGCATGAACAGCTTTGAAGGACTGTCGAGATAAGGCAACCATGGCTATGAAAAAGGAGGAGATGGTTCTTTATTACTGGATTTGATCCATGTAATAACAGTTGCAAAAGTCCTGTTCTATAGCAATCTTATGAGATTGTAGAAGTACAGCTATCGTAATTAGTCCCTGCTAATCTCTGACAGGGATGCCAAATCATTCAAACACACCTGAGGGAAATTATCAAGGATCGGACGACCAATACCTGAGGAAAATGATCAGGGACGAGCAATACCGAAATAAGCAATACCTGAATAAGCAATGGGGATGGCGACGACGACGAGGACAACGAGCGAAGACAGGAAGACCAGCAATGGCGACGGCAATGAACGAAGATAGGAAGACCGACGACGGCGATGGTGATAGAGGAAGAAGATGAATGCTCTATCTTTTCTAAGAAAAGACGGAAGTGCCGATGGGGAGAAGACAAGACCTCGAAAAAACGGTGATGGCCGGTAGATAGAAAGTCCGAATAGTCCACAGAGGTCGGTGACGAATGGAGATGAATGGAGGTCGGTGACTTTGAACGGCGGTGGTGTGGGTGAGAGGAGACAAATGGAGGTCGGTGAGAGGAGGCAAACGACAGTCTGTGAGAGGCGGCGAACGGCAGTGGTGGCGAACGGCGGTTCGTGAGAGGAGGCGAACGGCCGCAACATGCGTCGTAAGGGTGAGAGGTGGTGGCGTTGGGAGAACGGCGGTGCTGTGGTGGCGAACGGCGGTGGTGGCGAAAGGCGGTCTGTAAGAGGAGGGGGCAGCGTGCGTCGCTAGGGTAAGAGGCGGTGGCATCGGGAGAATAGGGATCGCCGCGGGTTTATTTTGGGGCATGGGGAAGAGAGGTGCACGAGATTATTTTGGGGCAAGGGTAAATAACAGGCAAAAAAAAAAAAAAAACCTAGATGCACTTAAAAAAATAAGAGAAATTAACAAATTAAAGATGAGGAAAATTAAGTCAAAATGCGATGTTTTAATCTCAAACATCGTACAAAGATGTTATAATCTACGATGTTTATCCAAACATCGTACATGATCCATCTCATTAGCGATGTTTCATAACATTGCTAAATAATTTATATTTTCATGATGTTTCAATTTTTAAACATCATGAAAGACTCAAATTCTTGTAGTGATGTTTGGCAAGGTGTTAGTTGGCGATCTCGGTAGGAGACTCATATAGCCTTCGCAAAGAGTTGGCAAAATTTCTGCATGCTTCACCTCGGCTGAGAGAACATCCTAGCGAAGAGACTCATCAAGATTGTGAAGTTGTCCCACTCTAATTTTAGTTGCATCCTGATCATTATCTGGGCCAATCTGGTTACCTACTACTGGAGCCTTGTCATGGTCACCGCGTGCATCAAGAAATCGATGTTCGCTCCGATTTTGGTCACCTAGTGATATCATCAACAAATCTATCTGGAGAAGAACGGAGCGGATGGAAGAATGGGAATAGAGATTGATACGTTTCCTCTCTTCAAATTTTTTAAATAATTATTTTATAAATACTTATTATTTTTTAATAATTTTTATTAGATATGCTTGATGATTCAAGATATTAGGTAATTAGAAAATACAACATATGTAAGATGAGTATGATTAGAATGAAAATATTGAGATGGATGCGTTGGAATAATATAATAAGTCATTTATAGAAAGATGGGAGTAGCACCAGTTGAAGATAAGAACAACTCAAATAGTTTAGACATATACAAAATAGATCAAGAGATGCATCAATATAAAAGAATAGTTTGATGCATGTAGAAGGAAAGATGGATTGCGGTGGACTAAAAATTACATTGGATGAAGCAATAGTGAACGACTTGATATCGCTATATTTTTCAGAAAAAGTAGTCCTTATTGATAGAGTTGAATGGAGGAAAAGAATTATGTAGCAGATCCTAACTAATTTGGGATTAAAAATTAGTTAAGTTGAGTTGAATTGAGTATTATTATTTTAATTATTTTTACATAGTGCTGGAATATTGTTTACTTCTAACTTATTCTTCAAATTGATTGGAGAAGATTCTTCTTAAACTGGGGATAGGGTAATTTCATTCCTAAATTTATAATAGTCCCTTCAAATATTGGGAAACACAATCATGAACTCATCTGTTAAAATCAACGAAGGATGAAAGTAGTATGGATATTATCTGTCTGAATCTATTTTTGTATCTAAATCAATTCGGATATAGATAGAAATTTAAGGATTCTACTAAATATTCATATCCATATCCATATCCGTCAAAGAAAAATAGATATGGATATGGATATGGATAGACAATTATCCAATCCATATTCAAAAATCCGAATCGACATATAATTTCATATAATTTTATATAGTATTTACTAATTTTTTTTAAAAAATACAACTATATAAATATGTTATTGATTTGATTTATCATCTATTTAGTAATATCGTTGATTCTATAATTATGGAGTTTAGTTATCTAAGTTATATCTGTAATTATATCCATACTTTCAGTATCCGAATTGTATCCGTATCCGTTTAAAATAAATATGGATATGAATTTTTACATCTGAATAATATCCGTATCCGATTTATATTCGTCAGAAAAAATAAATATGGATATGGATATACTGATATCTGATCCATATCCGATTCATATTCGATTCGATTTTATCCCTAAAATCAATCTAACTCGAGATCCTTTTGCAAAATAAATTGATTTATCTGGTTCAATGTGCAAATAGGCTAAGAAAAGATTTTATACATAATATTTAGAAAACATGAAGTAGGAATTGCCCAGAAAAAAAAAATAAAGAAAAAGAAAAAGAAAAGCATCATTGTACTCTAATACACATCACAAGCATGCTTGAAATTTCATGCCTACCAAAAGATACTAACATTTTATATCTATCATTTATCACCAGCTGGTTTTTTATTTCTCTTTTTTTTTTTTTGTTTTTTTTAAAGCATGCATACCATCTTTATCAAGTGCATCACATACTGTACCAAAAAAAAAAAAGTCACATAGGCTTACGTCATTATTTATTTATTTCACTTTTTTATTATTTATCAAATATTTTTAAGCTGGGGGTCTACCAGTTGGCTGACCAACTCATTGAGTACAAACTATTTCAGACACATGCTTCATGTCCTTATCATGCGTCCTTCTGAAAGAGCCATCCCATTTAACAGAAGTAGTAGACGCACCTCCCAAACCAAAAACCAACCATGCATGGCTAGAAAAGAAAGGCCGGTTTCCAACTCCAAAGTCTGAACACCCACTGGAATTATTCCATGGCATGTGGTAGATGAGAGCACGCGCCAGACAAAGTGACTCAGAAAGTCAGAAACTCCAAAATCTTTCAGACCCGTCGCCAAAAGCTGCTTATAATTACTTGAGCTGAATGCGCGGGCCAATAAGAACTCCACATCATGAATTGGCAATCATAAAAGTTAGCCAAGTGGGCTTGCACCAGATCCCACCATATCCATCTGCACTCACAGTATTCTAACATTGCTTTGAGGAGTCAGATCCACATACCAACATATGGGTTGGGGACCAGGTTGACAAATAAACCACCATAGATTCACATGACCGATCTGCCAAAGAGAAAGAGACATCACACGAGCCACCACCGACGAAGGATGATGCATGTCTGACCCCAATGACAGGGAAAAAAAGCAAGGAGGGATGTCATTCTGTTCCGATTCCTTTAGGAGGAATGCTTGGAGAAGCATTTCATAGCTTTTGTCGGCATGCTGCGATCCAATGTTGTTGATGAAGAACTACCAATGCCAGTGCCTTATGAAGAATGACAACATGCATGGCTATTCAATGGGTGGTTTTGATCATTTAGCATGCCTATTAGCTTCATCAATAAGTTGTCAGCCATTAAGTACGAAAGAGAAACATGTAGACCAAAAAAGGATATGTTTCGTTTGCGACCCGAGTCAAAATTGAAATGAAAATCAGAATAGTCATATCTCCTGATGTGTTTGATTCGCGAACAAAAAATCAAAGTGGAATTTAAATACTAGAGAGTAGGGATTGAGTTTTGGAGAATTGGAAGATTTCCATTCCTCTTGAAATCAGAATAGGAATGGGACTCTCCTCCCTCAACTAAATAGCTAGAATGGGAGTCACTCATGTTCTATTCTTATTCTAAAGTCAACTTCCCCTAACCAAACAAGCCCTAAAGGTTTGGGTAGAACCAGTGAAGGAACAAATGTAGCTGTCAATTATGCCAATAAACAGTGAAGACTTCAACAAGAAAAACTCATATCCATGTCAGCTGTTCCAGAAACACAGCTTAAAATGAAGCTCACTCTATAACTTCCAATTTCAAGCATCATGTCATGAGCCATCCTTATGACCTAACCTTGATCCTTATCTTCTTGTAGGAGTTCGAGTTAATTTCCCCTTGAGTTCATGAGTTTGAATTCAAATTGCCTAGGGAACTGCAGAGATTGGAGGTATAGAATGAGGTCAATGCCATCCACATTCCTTCCAACACATGCCTGCAGGATTGCTGGAGAATTGAAAACAAAAGGAGTCTGATAATGAAGTTTGAAAAGGGTAAAAGCTTGCAGAAAGCATAGAGAAAATCTAGGTTACGTAGTAAAGTTCATGGAAAATTTGTAACCATGCATCATCTGGATAAATGCAGAGTTCGCTAATTAACTGGTAGATAGAGCCAATGTGGAAACTGGTATCTCTCAAGTGCTGCTATCAATCTTGAGGCTGACACCCCCATCAGTAATTACTGCAATAGCTGTTTCCACACTATATGCTTGTAGCCTAAAGGATCAGTTAAATGATTAGGTTTCTAATCTACCACTTTCAAGAGTCTCATTTCCATGTATATGAGAAATTAGCAATTAAGAATTAATTCACAGAGCTGAAAGAAGAGCAGCTTTCAGCTGGTAAAGGTAGTAAGAAAGCCTAAATTGTAGCCTAAAGGTCAATATGGAGACATGATTTTGCATGAAACGAGAACAAATATGTGACCGCGATTTGTTTAATGATTATGAATACTTTAGGGTCAATCATGGCCACTAGATTGAAAGACAAAATATAGGAATTGCTTTGAGAAACAAATTCGGGGGGAACATCTAAAAAATCTGAGAGTGCAACCAATGAGTGAACAGGAGATAAAGTTCGACAGAGCATATTAATATATTAGGAGGAAAGTAACGATGTAAAAATGGATCAATAACTATGTGCTTTTATTGTTCAAGATCACACTGGATATCATCTTATAGAGAAATAAGATATATTTGAATTTAAAAAAAACTGTCTAGCATGTATCCAACAATAATGCATTAGTATGTCCATGCTTCTTTATAAACGGCGTTAACTATACATGAATAACACTGTAGAACATTACAACTTTCTGTTCTAAAAGACAAAAGGTCAAGGTTATAGATTCACAGAGTTACATTTGAATCTAAACTAAAATTCTTTAATCGAGGGAAATGGATCCAATTTCAAGACCTAGATTCTGATACATCCTTGTCAACCAACATAAAGAAATCCCCAGGACCCCACCACCCACCATCATTTTTCTTCTTCTTCTTTCTTTTTCTTTTCCCTTTTTTTTTTTGTGAAAGGAGGAGATGCCATACAAGATTTGTCAAGATAATGAAAACCCCTGACCTTATAAGTCACTCAATAGAACTGAATAGAAATGTTTACTTAAAAGGTCCAGATATCCTTTGTGACTGAATAGATTTCTGTCTTTTCTGAGGTAATATCCTAAGAATTTTAGAATTACAGTAAGAACGGTGACTTTTTTTTTGGTAAGACAGTAAGTATGGTGATTGGGCAGATGCAAGGTATATACTTAATGAAAAACCTGACTGCGACTTGCTTTCCAGTAACTCAAAGAGATGCACCTTGCTTATGTGGTGATGAAGAGGGCTCTAGCTCCTTAGAACACCGGGTGTGCCAGGCTTTATTTTTGCAGATGATGCCATTAATCGACCAAGCTCACAACCATAATCAGCAGCAAATGGAAAACCTGATTAAAGATGTCAGATAAGGTTATAGAACATATATTTAAACTGAAAATTAATGAACTACCTCATAACGTGAAAATAAAATAGTCAAAGAAGCCATACAAAATTTCAGTGCTAAAATAAAAGATAATTGTCCAAAGATTATAGAGTTGATCTCATTAATTCAATTTAAATGGCTGGTTAACCATTCTGAATGTTATAAGTTTTTTTTTTACTAGATACCGGTAGACATTTTTAAATAGTTTTCCCTTATAAATGAAAACGAGAGGCAAGGTACAGAGCCTTATAATTGGACAATATGAACTTTCCCATAGTTTTCCCATCTTGTTTGATCATTACCACTCGGTTCGGTCTCTGCTCTCGATTGGTCCGACTGCTAAGCTCCCTTTGATTCACTCACCTCAATTTCTATCATTTTAAATTTTGAAGCATGTAATTTCACAAAGCCAATAATCAAAAAAAGATTCTCCCCAGACTGCCACTAGGCAAGATGCAGCATAAAAGTTGCGGAGAAGTCTTTCTCCCAAAAAAAAATAAATAAATAAAAGAAAATGGTAGCAAGGAATAGTGATAGCAACTGAGGCAAGCAATTTAGGTAGCAAGTTACGTGGCTGGCAAGTATTTGCAGTTCACATTTTCCAACAATTGCCTTTAATGACATGACTACATTGGAACAGATGTAGGAGTTGCATCACTTCAGGATATAATATCATAATAGTGGAGAAACGACAACAATGATACATGCAACTGCAATGTATATGTTAGAAGATCCAAGAATGACAAATGGGTTGAAGATTTACAGAAGAATCCAGAACAGTGCATCTTGACAACAGTTGTAGCCACCACTAAAATTGGCAGAGAACATGAAAGGATAAATCCATCCAAAGTAAAATATTTAGATCTGGTTATGATTCTAGAATTCTGAATCACTCAGCATTAACATGAACCTTATTGCTTGAAAATAAAAAATGCAAGTCAACTTCTTATCAACATTCGCAATATATCAATAACTTGAAAAATTTTGTCATTGCTACTTGCAGGCAGAACTGAAAGAACCAGACTGTAAGTCCACTTTTAAAGATAATGTGTTGGGCTAAACAAGATCATTGTACGGCTGTCACATAGACAAAAGCACAAATAATCATTTCTTAAATCACAGTAACATTTACCAGTAAAAGAACTTTTGTATGTCTATTGTAACAGATTGAGACATTTCAACTAGGTTTAAGTTGTTTTGGCACTTTCCAATGTTGGGCATTCGTAATTGCCACTAGCGATCAACATAAGATTCACAATATGTAATCTCAGAAAAATCAAAGACTAAGCTACCACCTGTACCAGCTTCATACCACTAGGTACATATCCTATATCCCATATACCAAGCCTTATGATAGTTCCACAGATAAACTGTCCTTGTACAGTCCTGAAGCTATCAATATTAATCTCACACCAACCCTTTATTGTTCCATACTGCCTTTTTATGTTCTCATTTGGACCACTCTAGTATTGGCCCGTTTCAACTACATACCACCCTGTTCTATAATATATACTGTATTGTTTGATCACTGGTAGAGATTTGTGCCTCACTTTTGATACAAATAATGAGATTTTATTGCAACAGGAACTTTATAAGCTTTCTTATCCATTCAGTTCAGGATACTTGATTGGTCAATAAAACATGAGAAGAATGTTGAAACATCAATATCAAATGCTATCATACTCCTTAACATGGATAACCTCATCATTTAGGTACCAAGTGAATCAGATAGTTTATTCATGGAACAATGCTTTTCAGCAAAATATTTAAATACGACCTAAGAAACCATAAAATAAATCATAAACATCAGCTGTCCATCTAGTGTCCTTTTCTCACCATAAATAACTGATCAGATATCTGTCACGCCCCCGACCCGAGATTATGAATCGAGGGTCATGGCAACCGCCGCATACTCATAGAAAACTCTTCTTATAAGCATGCAAGGCATCTTATCATGTTATCTTAAAACAACAGCAGAATAATTAGTCAATAATTTAAATCCAAAATATAACGACTTAAATTTTTTTCTTTAATGTCTCAATAAATTCAACAATGATTCATAGGCCTTACATCAAATTTAATAAGACTTTCAACCTAAAATAAAAGTATAGAGATTCTGCTTCTGATCACTCTTCCATTCATATCTTGTATCATCTTAATTCCTCAACATCTGTAAAAACAGTAAAATAGGAGGTAATGAGCTAAACAGCCCAGTAAGCAATGATCACTTCTCAACAAATTTCATCAGGCATATAAATAAATAATCATTTATAGAAAATAAGCATATATAGTTCATTAATTCGAAATCAATTTCAATTATGCAATATAATTCATGCCAAATTCATTTCTTTTTCGAAAATTCAAATTTCTTTCTAGATTTCAATTTCTTTTGTTCTTCAATTCTTTTCGTCAACTATGAGCTATGACCATATTTTTCTTGTGGCAGGGTCATAATACCGCGTATCTGCTTGCGGTAGGCTGCGAATCATTTGGCAGCCATGTCCTTTGGAACCGCTGGTCTCGCTGGCGGTTTGTCGCTGGTCTCTCTGGCGATATGTCGCTGGTCTCGCTGGTGACATAAATTCTCAAGACAATCAATTGCCAATGTATATGCCCCCATTGGCGGGGTCCTCTACATAGTCAGGTTGTCAATTCATAATGTTTCTTATATCATAATTCTTCATAAATCATATTTCATATTCTAATTTCGATAATAAAATATATAATCATGTAGTATCGAAATCAATCAATGTAATGCATCATGAAATCAATATGTTCAATCATGCTTTATCATAACATTTTAAATAAGATATTTTCATAACAAAATATCATTCATTCAATTCATGCATCGTTTCACAAATCATGTCAGAAAAATACATTATAATTTATCGATAAATCTAGAAAAAGTGAAACATTACTTACCTCGAATGCTTTCCAATAAATCTACATAATTCTATAAATTTTCTTCCAAAAATTCTATTCATAGATCATATCGCGATATCCCATGATCAAATATCCACAATCTTATACAGAATCAATTTCAATAATTAGAAAGAATACGAATACCATATTTCAACGGTTTAGATTGGGTCCGATCATCTAATTTCATCTAATCAAAATCTAATTAGGACCTAAACAATCCAAAGTTTGACTATCAGATCAAATCAGATTCGAAGTGATAGGACCGAGGTTTCTTCATCGATTTCATAAAATCAAGTAGAGAGAGAAAATCAGAGGAGAGAGAATTCATGAGGTACAATTCGAATTGATCAGGTGACACAATCCAACATTACAATTGGTCAAATATCTCGAGTGGTGAAATCAACATGATCAAATCAAGTCATGGCTAGATCGGAATCATGGATGATCAAATCTAAAGATTCATGGTCTGATTAAGGTGGGTGCCAGTACGCTGTCTGACAATCATGGATCAGGATTCTTCATTAGAATCAGATCAAGACTATTAAAAAAAATTTCTTCATTCACTAACTTTTTTAGAGAGAGAATCAGTCAAGAGAGAGAATATTTTAGAGAGAGAAAATTTTAGAGAGAGAAAATTCATCTTGAATTCTTCAAACAATATGATTCAACAAATCCGATCGATCAGATCAAATCATGCTAAAATTATCATGTGGATAATTCAATAAAATCACAAAAAATAGAATCTTAAAATATCTGATCTGATTAAAGTGGATGTCAGTGTACCGTTCGACGATCACAGATAAAAAATCTATCACTGGGATCATTTAAATTCATCATCATTCTTCTCAAAATTTTAAAAATCTTAGGAGAGAAAAATAATCTAGAGGAAGGATTCTAGAGAGAGAAAGTAGAGAGAGAAAGTCCAATTCAAGAGAGAGAAAATACTAGTTCAGGCTGAAGAGAGAGAAGGAAGAGAGAGAAACTCTCTTTCTCATATTTTATTATTTATATCATTATTTATTAATTAATTTAAAATTTTTTCTTTTCTTTTCTCTTCTTTTCTTTCTTTCTTTTTTTTTCTTTTTTTCACAGAAGAGAGAGGAGAGAAAATCCTATTTATTATTATTATATTATTATATTATTTTTTTTGCTTCTTTTTTCTTTTTTTTTTCTTTTTCCTTTTTCTTTTCTTTTTCTTTTTCTTTTCCTTCTTTTTCTTTTCTTTTTCTTTTTCTTTTCCTTCTTCTTCTTCTTTTTCTTTTCTTCTTCCCGTGGGCTTGTTTTTGACCGAAACAGGGGATCTTTGATCCCCTCATTGGTTGGCCGACCGGCGGCGCAGCCGACGCGGGGATGGTCGGCGGTCGAAGGAGAGGTGATCCAACGGCAAGAGGAGATCAAACCGGTGGTCGGCGGTGACCACCGGCGACGAAAAAATGGCAAAAAGGAAGGTTCTTCCGCAACAAAATCCGGCGACTTAGGTCGCCGGCGAGCGTGCACATCGGCACGGGAAGGAAGGGGGAGAAGAGAGGAAGGGGAGGAAGCTTACCTTCGACGCCGACGAGACTTTTTCGGCAAGAAATTGGACGGCACAGGGACGGTCTTCCGCGGTAGATTTTCCGACGATTGCCACCGTTTTGCCCCGGGATTCTCGATGAGAGGAGAGAGGAGGGTTCTCCTCCTTAAATAGAGCTGAAGGGAGCTCGTCTCCGACTCTGATTGGGAGCCGGCGAGAGGAGGAAGAAGACTCCCTTCGGGAGTCTTCTCCTCTACTTTCCTTTCTTTTTTTTTTTTTTTTGTTTGGGCTCTGGCTGGGATTCTGACATGGGTTGGGCCGTCACAATATCCATACACATCATAAATTTAGACTTAATATAACCTTAAGATCAAATGAAATACAAGTAAAAATAGTTTTTTCCCCTCTAAGCTTAATCACACAAATCCTATCTGCACCTCATTATCCTCTACAATTGAGTGTAAGCAGATATTTCTATAACCTAAATGCTTTAATATTCTTTGGATTTACGAGAATTGACAATCTGATCCATCACTTTTTCATACTATAGCTACAAACAAGAGTTTATTTATGGATTAAGTTGTTAAAATGCTGAATATTTGGTATGTTGAATATAGAAATATTGGTTACTCTTTCTGCCCATTCTTAATTTTTTTTAAAAAAAATTAGAAACTAAGTCATCGTCTTCAATTTCCTTGAGTTGAAGACCTTTTAACAAGCCAGATCCTCTTTTCATCATTAGTTGGAAATTTCTTCCTTTACTTGTTTCTTCCTTGAGGGGCGAGACTTTTGGGACATTGTCATGACATCTGGTTAAGTTTTTTCATTGATCTTTCTCTTTATTTACTCGAATATGATAAAATGAAGGGATGGAGGAAGTAATTTAAATTCCCCATTGCTTTAACAATCATGAATTAAATCCAATTAATTACCTTGATTTAGCCAGGCTTGATGTATTGTATTTTACTTATTCCTCTTACATATCATGCGTATGACTTCTAATTAGTCCTTGTTGCAGTGGCTGCATGATACCAAATGTCATTCAATTGTGAAATGCCCCATATCTTCTGATGCAGGAGAAGCAAATAGAAAATGTCTCAATACTTCGATAAGCAGTCAACTTACATGGAATATTAAGAGGAGAGTTTTCAATATATATTCAACACTTCCTAAATGCTCTCCTAGTGAAGCTATGTATAGATCACTTATTATACCCTGTAGAGCTAAGAAATCAACAGATCTTAAAGAATGCCTTCTCCAATCATAAGTTCCAAAGACAATTAACCATGAGCCTCAGAAAGTACATTTATAGTAAAATCAAGAAAAAGAGGATGCTGATGACTCCTCAGGTTGGTACGCAGAGAAATGGAATTATAATCGTCAAAAGACTACGATAGATGTTCAACATTGTTTGCTTTATTTGCCAAGAAGCTCGTCTAGAATTGAGGCCTTTGGTGATGCAAGTGTCTGCACTAGGCTCCCTTGTCTCCTTCACCCTCTGCTTTCTTCTCATTCCGATCTTTTTAAACTTTGTGACAAAATTCAACATATAGCAGGTCTTACTCTCTGTCGAAAGGACCATAATATGCTTGGGCCAAATGATAAGAAACTTGTTGGAGTACTTGAATGAATAACAGGATTGGAGTCACAATGTCCTTATCATGCAAGTGCAATATCCTTTGTTACTGACACTTTTACCCCTGACAGCTTCCCAATGTGGTTCAAAAACTTTTCAATGTGGTTGGCTCCCTTTCTCTCCAAAACAACTTGCCTTTGAATGACAGCAACATCTTAAACACAGATTTTTCTGACTTACTCATCTTAGCTTGGTGACTACAATATGGGTCACCGCATTGTTCTTGATCTCTACCTAACCTCAAAAGTCTTAATTTAGTTATTCAATGCCTGGTACATCAGAAAACAGGAAAAAGGTTGAAAACAAGCTTAGACTGCTCGACCATTTTAATGTCTGCTTGACAAACCTTTGTGGAAAATGAACATGCAGGAAGTTTACTTTTGCCTCACGACTCAACCATACGAAATCTAACCCTAAGAATCAATTAACCAAGTTTATCCATCTCAGAGCCTCAACTATTTAGTAACATTTTACAGAGGAAGCCATCAATACAGAAGTAACAGAACAAAGGTGGCAAACTATGCAACTTGTCGCCAGATTGATCCAGGACAATCCAAGAGAATTCATTGCAAAGCTTCAGCAAACTTTTGCATGCCAAGAGGATTTGTTGACATGCAAAACTCGAAATTTGTATCAGCTAGTAGAACATGTTGAACAGGAACCATGTGCCACACCAGGCCATCTTATCATGAGATTTCAAATTTCATGACCATCTGTCATGAACTTTAAAATTGAATATTGATATTCTTCTATCCTTGTGTTGGTAAAGATGATCTTAGCCTGCAAAAATCGAATGAAAGATCATGGTGTCCTTGATTCGACTGTATGCTTTCTTTTTTGGAAATATATGGAGACTAATGATATTAAACCATTAGTCACCCAATTTATTTAATAAAAAATCAAATGTACAGAGAAATAGAAAAAATACAAAGTGGCAAGAAAACCACTTCCATGTAAAAGAAAAGAAACCTGCTTGAAGGATAAACACTAAAACTAAACTGTATGCTTTCAGAAATGAAAAACATATCAAATAAGTATGTCCAAGCGTCATCTAAAGCATGAGATAAATTTAATATCCAACTTTTTTCAATTCAATGTACATCAAACATCACAAATGGACGTAAAACCCCTCTCATGATTAGACTCAACCCAAAAAAATAAAGTTAAACCTTTTGCGTCGACCGGGCCAGGTCGGGTTGAACCCGGGCCGCCAACGCAACACGAAGGGCCGACATTCTGGGCCGTGAGCAGCCCGACCAGACAATTGTAGGGCACAGCTCGGTTGCCAGTTTCGCTGCCGCGGGGGCGGAGGAGAGACGTGGGAGGGAAGGAGGAGGAGAAGAGGAAGAAGAAGACTATAATGGAGATGGATAGCCTAAGCCGCGGATGGTGTCGAGTGATGGCGTCGTCTTCGTTGGCAACTGGAAGCTCGCGCGTCCGTCCTCCCGTGTAGCGGGGAAAGAACGGAGAGATCCGATGGGCCGTCCGTCGTGAGAGAGAGTTGCGTTTGGTGTGGGGCCGGAGGAAAAGAGCAAAGGGATTTTTTTTTTCTTTTAAAAATCGGAAAGAGGATATGAATGTTTGCACGCTAGACCCTGGCATAGTGGCATTCTTCTTGTTTCTGTGTAAATTTCTTGGTGGTCATTTCTCAAAGTTTATAAATTAGTTCCTATTGTTGCATTGGATAGCATTAATGCTTCATTTGCCTATAATCTAGATTGTAAAATGATTTATTACCCCAATCTATCTTTAAGGCCAAGGGGGATGAGCTTTTTGCATGCATACATACATACATACATACATACATACATACATACATACATACATACATACGTACGTACGTACGTACGTACATATATTTGCAAGGTCAATCAATCTAAACAACATCTATGCTCATCCATATTATTAAAGTTATATTTGATTTTTGGTATTAGATTAGTTACGGTCATGCTTCAGCTCATGGCAAGCCAAAGTAATACCACATCCCAATTCGAGACTGATCCAGCGTATACATCATGTTTTTTACATGACTGACTCACTTAGAAGCCATCCACATTCTATCAACTATGTTAAATCATGATTTATATGTATAATTAAATACTAATTAATCATTAATAATGTAATTAAATACTAATTAATCATTAATAATGCAATATCAATTCATCAACACATAAAACACGAGCCAGTATATATATAAATAAAATACGATCATGCAGGCAAAGTTATAAATAATTTTTTTTTATGATAATGTATATCATTGTGTTACAGAATCTTTTTCGTATTGCAGGTGAACTTAACACAGGTATTGTCCCACATCGGAACCTACAATCAGGATACCATATACTTTGATCAACCTTCTTTTGCAGATAACTTCTCCATATAGAATTAATCAAACATCAAAGAAAAGTTATATAGGGGGTATTAGCAACTTAGAACTTATATTGAAGTCCACTAGGTTCCATTACTAAATCCTGTACCTCTACAGTAGTCGCTTTTTTCTCACACAAGAGAGCATCGATCAATCATTGCTGGATGAGCACGTCCTTCATCCTCATTTGCCACAAGGAGAAATCGTTCTTTCTGTCAAATCTGTTGATCTTCATCTTGATTGTACTTGTCTTCTCCATCTTCTAGCTCGATTACCACCGCCGCAACCTATGCTCTGATACCACCTTGCTTTGATACCAATTATTGTACAGGATCCGGTATCACACGATGCAGCAGAAATAAAGAAACAAAATAAGAAACACAATACAAATATGTGGATCAGCCTCAAGCCTACCTCCACGAGATGTGCAAGTTTCACTATGAGAGAATAAAATAAAACCAATACAAGAGGAACTCACCACTCAACATTTGTACAAAAATCTCTCAACAAGAAGTCCCAAAATGCTCACAAAAGTTCTTTAAAAGCTCCCTCGAAGTCTTTCTGCACCTTCAGGACATTACCAGCTCTCCAATGTAATAAACGGCTCGTCAATCGGAGCTATATAGACTTCAGAAATTCTAAAATACTGTTTTCATATGATACAGAATCCGAATAAAATTCTAGAACCATCTATGACCGTTCGATCGTGATCGACACGTAGCAAAACCGTCTGATCACACAATACAGCCTCTAATTATGCCTGATCATTTTCGTAGTCATCCTCAGCCGTCTGATCATGAACGGCTCACTCCAGAGCCGTCAGATCGTGCAAAAATGGCCCATGGACTGCACGTGGACCGCGTGATTGGTCCACGCGGCCTCATGGACCGCCCAGCACCCTGTTGTCCATTGTTGACCATGCAGGGCGCTGGGCCTGGATTCCGCACGCATTGGGCTAGCCCGCACGAGTGCTCGTGCTGGGCCCGCTTGGCCGTTGGGCCGCACGTGCCTGCACGCACGTTCGTGCAATTTGCTCCAAACTTTTTTCACGTGTATCTTCACTATCTGGACTCCATTTAGGCTGTTCTTGGGCTCGTTGGACTCCGTTCGTCGTCTTGAACTTTATTGTGGGCTCAGTGTGAACCGAATCTCGAAATATATTTTTTAATATTATTATATGATGCATGCTCTTTAATCTATCTCCTTTCTTTTTTTGAGCAAAATTAATGATGGGCAAGCCTTTTGGGGTAGTAATTGGCGGTTATATGATGCTCGTAGGGAAGAACAGAAGCGTGGGAGTGCTTGATAGCCATCTGCTACTGGAGCATTAGGGCTGAAGGGAAAAAGAGTGTTTAGGCTTGAGGTCAGATCCTTCTCAGAAGTGGGGAAAGCGGTGATTTTTTTGTTTAAAGGCTCGACGGCGGTGGGCGGCAGCAGCGAACGTATAAGACTAGCTCGGAAACTAGAACTTTCAAAATATGGTAGCGTCCCCAATGAAAACACTGAACTCAGAGGTGTTTACACGTCCGCGAGAAAGGCCCTCTTGAGAAAAAGTCTTGTGTGGTAGGGAGAATAATTAAGGGACCAACTTCCCACTTCGGTTGATGGGACGGCCCCATGAAGTCTCTGAAGGAATGGCCTTTAAAAAAGGGACGGGGCCTAGTTACCATACAAGGAGGAAGGGACGTGGCCTCTCCCTACCGCTTGCATATGCTGATGTAAACTTCCATTGCTATGATCCTTGATGTACGTATCCTACATAGTTTAATATATTAATAGGGAAGCATCTAATTGCCTTCGTTTTATCAAACAAAAAAAAAAAGATGGGCAAGTGCACCAGCTTCTTTTCATATCAAGCATGAAAAAAGGGTTAAAGAACTATGGGAAGGCTTTCTAAATAGATCTGTAGGTGGAAAGAGAACCCCAAGTCAAGCATCTCAAAGACTTGCCCGGAAGCCACAACATGACATATTATAGGGAAAAAAATAGGTTCCCCAACAGGATCCTACAGCCCTAGCTCCACATCTAGTCTTGCCTGCCATCAATATTGTCCTTCTCATGCATGCGATGTACATCTTTAAGAAACCATATTTCTAGACATAGGCCGAGAGCTCAGGTTATAAGCCCTTTTGATGTAGCTGGCCGTGGAAAGGGTGAGCGAATATTGTGGATTTGACAATTGCATGTGTTGGTAAAAGGCGATGGGGGAGAATTTACCTTTGGCGGACAGCCATGTAAAGGAGTGGAGAAGAGAGATTTGAGGACAACTACCTCTCAAGAACCGAAGAACGATTCCTAGTCAACAATGATTATTCCTACAATTTCGACCAAACGATGAAATGTAAGATAACTGCCTCAATTTAAAGAGCTCGTCTCGAAGCATGGTGTGGGCACGGCAAGGAGGCACAGAGAGAGAGAGAGAGGCAGAGAGGCAAAGATGGCATCAAGATTCATCTTTGTCTTCACAATTCTCTCGTCTCTTGCTCTTGTCTCCTGTCGACACTCCAGGCTACCAAACCCCAACACGATGATTAATCGAGCATGCAGGAGAACAAACGACTTCCCATTCTGTGTCTCCACTGTCAAGTCCATTCAAGGTACAACTGCTGCAAATGCCAGAGCCCTCGCGCAGATACTCGCCAAGCACGCGCTCTCTCAGGTCGACGAAGGCACTGCTTACATCGAGAAGGTATTCTACGACCAACAAGATTTGGTGGTTAGGGAGTACCTTGCATTGTGCCTCGATGATTACGCGAAGGCTGGGAAAAAGCTCAAGCAGATCGAAGACACCTTATCAAGCAGTAGGAATTACAAGGTGGTGGTCAAGCTCATGAGGGAGATTGCTAGCCATGCCACTGACTGCCAAGAAGCCTTCGAGAGGAAAAACTTTCAAAGTGAAGTTAACTATAGGCCTCCCAGGCCATGTCCTCTTTCGCGGCAGAATCAAATTATTCAACTAATGGCTGAGGCTGGCGCAGGTTTATTAGGACGGCACAGACGGACGAGGTCCCCGTCAGCGGTCTGGGGCACAAGATCACGCCTGTCTAGGTGATCTTTATTTCGATATGATGGGGTCTGCATGAGTTACACCTTTGTTTCATCAGTGTACAATGATGAATTTGTTTCCTCGATGTACGGCGTTGAATTGCTGAATAAAATCCTTGATCCATTTCTTTTTTCTTTTAACCCAGTTTCCCCAGTCGTCCACAGTTTGGGAGGAATAATTCGTTTCCATCGAGCTTCTTTTAAGCTGAGTGCTTTATATCCTTCTCACTGTTTTTTTTTGGTGAGAATATCCTTCTCATTGTCGGTGGGTCTCACATGTCTTTTAAAATAAAAAAGAGAGGAGGCACAAAAAAAAGAAGAAGAAGAAGAAGAAGGAAACATGGCTGCTAGGTTAACATTTTTTTTTTTAAAGAATTTGTTTGGCGCTAAATGGTTTAGCGGCCAAAGAGTGAAAAAAAAAAAAAAAAAAAAAAAAAAAAAAAATATATATATATATATATATATATATAAAGGTACCCTTTCAACTTTCACCCATTTATATTTGGACTCCAAAAAAAAAATTCAAATAAATCTTAAAAATTTTAAAAAATTGCAAAAAAGCTAAACTGTCTGTTTGTCAGGCAATGTTATAATTGAGGATTACTGAGAGATTAAATTTTATAAAATACGATAAATACTCTTTTCAAAAGTTTGGTGCGATCAGAGCTTGACACATGGTCCAATTGAGACTCTTGAGAAAGGAAACAAAGAAAAAATTGGGCAAAAATAGAAAAAATCAACAAAAACAAAGGGTGGGTGGCTAGTCATAATTGAAAGAAAAACACAAGATCACAATATTTATGAATTGATTAAGTCTAAAAATTTGAACTTTAGTTTAAAGATTCTTCAACTATTTTATACGAATTGGTAGTCTCTGCCTCCAATTCAAAAAATTATTTTAATCCCTTAACGAGTATTAAAATTCACACAGAATGCATATAGGTCCGAGGATGGCTCGATCAACCTATATGCACCTATGGGTAGGTTCTCAATCAATTATTTCTCCAAATAATTTTTAGTAGTTAATTTAGCCTCAGATTTTATTTCAGTAGGTGATGGGTCTCCACTAAAAGTTTCGGTTAGGTCAAACTATTAACATGAACCTACTCAGTGATTCTAACTAATGAATGATCAGATCCGAAGATGGCTCAATCAATCCAACCATCATTAGATAGTACAACAAAGTCATCATATGATGAATGATAATTCTATCATTCAGAGAGAACACCAGACGGATGGCATCTGTAATGTCAATCAGAAATAATGGACCCATTACCGTTCACCTTAATGGGAGGCTATGATCCAGTTATTTTCATAACTAGCTCATTTTATGGATCTAATAATTTAAAAAATTTAATTAATTTAGAGAAGAGAAGAAGAGATCAATCAGTAGACTACAATCCTCTCATTGACTTCAAATCATTTAATCAGATTAGGATCATGCTGATCGAATTGGTATCTAGATCAGTCACACTGATCAACCTTAATGGCATGGGTCAACTCGAATCACTTAGCGATTTAATCAAGACATAATCCACCAAATTGATCAGGTAAGTGAGATCGGTGGGAGGATCTGCTAAGCTTGTCTTAGACACTATCAAAATGGCCAGGTAAACCACTCTCAATTAAAAATCATCGATCGAATTGCCGAACTTACCTTAGACACCACTACAACAAAATAGATTATTAACAACAAAAATTTTTTATCACTAATAATCTATTTTCATCGCTAATAGTTATTAGTGATGAAATTTTCGTCGCTAATATTTCATCGTCAATAATCACGTCGTTGATAATATTTTACGATGAAAAAAAAATTTCATCGTAAATAATCATTTATTTGCGATGAAAAATTTTCGTCGTTAAAAAAATTTATTTTCTTAAAGACTATTTACGATGAAAAATTTTAGTCGTAAAAAAAATATTTGTGATAAAATTTAATATCGCTAATAAATAATAGATTAATAGTGATAAAAATATTTTTATCGTTATTAATTTAATTAAATATTTTCTTTTAAAATTAAAATTTTTTAGCGACGAAAATATTTTTGTCACTAATAAGGACATTTGTAATGAAAATTTTTCATCACTATTAATTTAATTAAAAATATTTATAAAAATTAAATTAAAAATATTAGCAATGAAAAATTTTCATCGCAAATGTCCTTATTAGTGACGAAAATTATTTCATTGTTATTAATTTAATATAAAATTTTAATATTTTTAAATTTATTAAAAA
Organism: Elaeis guineensis; assembly: GCF_000442705.2. Lineage (NCBI taxonomy): Eukaryota > Viridiplantae > Streptophyta > Magnoliopsida > Arecales > Arecaceae > Elaeis > Elaeis guineensis. Next base: position 22,225,358 of record NC_025997.2, read on the forward strand.
TTTTATTTATGATCAATTTTTCATCGTAGTAAAATATTTTTGACGATCAATATTTCATCGAAAATAATTCCATCGCTAATAATTTATAAATATTTTTTTTAAAAAATAATTTATGAATATATATTTTTAATTTATATTTATAATATTTTTTATAAATTAAAAATAAAAAATTTACACAATAAACTCACAAATAAATTTTATTATTTTATTATATTAAATTAAAATTATAAGATATTTAAAATAAAAATAAAAAACTACATAAAGAGGCCGTCAAGTGTCGACATCTGCAGAAGGAGAACAGGCTGGAGAAGGGAAGCGCTCGAAAGAGCTCGGACCGATCTGCTGCTACCTCATCAGCTGTATCGTCCACTTCATCTGCTCCATCATCTGGATTTGGAGCTGCTGATGCTCGTCGATGCGTACAACCAACTCATGAGCTCGCTGTCAATCCTCAGTAGCCTACCTCTGCACCTCCGTCAGAGTATGCAATAAATAATAACGAAAACTATAAATAGTTGAGCATGCAATAAATATAAAATAAATTTATGTAATAAATATAAAATAAACTATAAGCACTTGAGCATGCAAAATAATATTAACGTAAAATAATAATACGAAACCTAATCCCGAGGACTCGATGATTTTTTATTTTTTTAAAATATTTTTACTTAAATTTTATTTTATAATTTTTTATTTTTTAAAAAATATTTTTTACCTAAAAATATTTTTTTAAAATAATTTTTTCTCTAAATGAGCTTCAGACTTGACCTCTCATGGCCCCTACTCCCACGATGCCGGTACCGTCACACATCTCGTATCGTCCGAACTCGACCCCCGTGAACCTGGCTCCCATGACACCAGCGTCGGTACCGTCACACATCCCACACTGCCCGAACTTGACCTCCCACGGCCCCCGCTCCCACGATGCTAGCACTGTCGCAGACCCTGCACCGTTCGGATCAAATCCCGACCTGGATCCCAATCCGAATCGAGGTCTCGATCCGGATCCCAACTTCGATCTAATTCGGATCATGATTCAGATTTTATTTTTATTAATCAAATAATAAAATATTTGATTAATATTTTATTTTTTTATTTTTTTTATTTTTCTCATTTTTCTCATTTTTTTATTTTTCTTTTATTTTTTCTTTTATTTTTTTCTTTTTTCCCCTCCTTTCTCTCTTCCTTTCCTCCCTCCCCATCATGCAAACCCCTCCCCACCGCCGCCCCCTCCCCGACCCTCTCTCCCCCGACCGCCGGCCGAACCCTCCTCGGCCCCGTCTCCGTTGCCGCCAACCACCCCCTCCCCAGCCCCATCCCCCCCGGCCCCATCCCGCCCCCCGGCCCCATCCCGCGTGCCTACACCCCAGACCCCCTCCCCGACGGCCGACAACCTCCCCACCGGCCGACCCCCTCCCTGGCCCGATCTTCGTCACCACTGGCCGCCCCCTTTTCGGCCCCATCTCCCCGGCCCCCGTTTGGATCCCACCCCCTCCCCGCCAGTCGTCCCACCCCTCCTAAGCCCCATGGCGCCATCGGCGGCCCACGACACCCCCCTCGACGGATGGCTCCGCCCCTTGGTGGCCTGGCCGCCCCCTTTCCGGCCCTATCCCCCCCTCCGGCCCCATCCCGCCCTGCCCCCGTTTGGATCCCACCCCCTCCCCGCCGGCCGTCCCACCCCCTCCCTGGCCCCATGGCGCCACCGATGGCCCACAGCACCCCCCCAGCGGACGGCTCCGCCCCCTGGTGGCTTGATCAACAAAAAACAAAAAGGTTGAAAACCTTACCTCTGGCGGATGGCGGACGGCAGGCATCGTGGTCGGCGAACGCAGTCAGATGGCGGACGATGGTGGTGGAGAGGGGCTCCTCGGCAGGAAGAGATGGAGGGGAGAGCACGGAGAGAGGAGAGCTCAAGGAGAGGGAGAGAGATCAGGGAAAGAAGAGGGGGAAATAAGGATTTCATGCGGTTTCATGCGAAGAGACATCGATTTGACATAGATTGAAAGCATGAGTATTAGTGATGTAATTTTTCATTGCTAATAACGTTATTAGCGACGGAAGCTAATTTTCGTTGCTAATAATTCAAAAAAAAATTTCTCTGATAAAAATTTTTTACCATAAATAAAATTATTTACGATGAAAAAAAATTTTCGTCATCAATAACATTATTAGCGATGGAAAAATAATTTTTGTCACTAATAGTTTCTATCAAAAAAAATTCCTCTATTTTCCCACTAAAAAAGTTTCCTTCCCACCAAAAAATTTCTTCGATAAAAAAATTTTGCCACAAAAAAAATATTTGCGGTGAAAAAAAATTTCATCACCAATAATATTATTAGCAATGGAAAAACCATTTTTATCGCTAATAATTTTTGTCAAAAAAAAAATTCCCCCATTCTCCCGCTAAAAAAATTTATTTCCCACCAAAAAAATTTCTCTGATAAAAAAATTTTGCCATAAAAAAATTATTTACGATAAAAATTTCATCTTTAATAATTCATCGTTAATAATATTATTAGTGATGGAAAAGCAATTTTTGTTGCTAATAATTCCTGTCAAAAAAAAAAATTCCCCTTATTTTTCTACTAAAAAAGATTCCCTTCCCACCAAAAAACTTTCTTTAGTAAAAGAATTATTTACGATGAAAACTAAATTTTAGTCGTTAATAATCTTATTATTCATCGAAAATAATTTTTGCAAAAAAAATTCTCTAATAACAATTTCATAAAAATTTAATTTTAGATTTTTCTCACTAAGAAAATTTTCTATCCAAAAAATTTAACAACAAAAAATGACATTAAAAAAATATTCATAATGAAAAATAAAATATTAATAAAAATATTTATATAAATAATTAATTTATAATTTTTTTCAAAAAATTATGTACATAAAAAAATTATGAATGTAAAAAAATTATGTAATCATGTACTATCGGATGAGAATTATTTTTCTACTGATACATTGCAGGTGTTAACTAACAATCAAACAATCATCGCATACTAATTAAGATCGTGAATGCACTCTTGAAAAATAATACTGAAAGATCCAGCCAAGGCCTTCTGCATACAGTTTAGAAGTATATGACACAATTTAATCTATCAAACAATTGATAAAGTTTTATTTTTTATACAATTGGAAGTTGATATTTTTTCTGAATTAAATTTCTTGCATTTAATTTTCTAAGGTGGTTTGCTCCTAGATCTTATAGACGGTTGATTTGATTGTGGGTGAAAAATTTTATTGCATCATCCAACAAAGTCTAGATACTGAGAGAATGATTTTTTTTAGTGTCAGAAGTTATTTTTTAAAATTTATAATTTTTTAATTATTAGCGACGAAACTATTTCATCGTAAATAATGAAGTATTTACGATGTTTTCTAGCATTTTATTGCAAAAAATTTGTAATTTTAATATTTTTTTATTTTTTTAAAAATATTAATGATGAAAATTTAATTTTTATCACAAATAATCAGTAATTTTTAAATTTTTTATTTTTTTAAATATTAGTGATAAAATTTTTTTATCATAAATAATTGAGATCCAGTATCATATTTTAACATATAGAGATCAATTACCATGTGAATAACCTTTTTATAGATCATATTTTAATGTATAAAGATCTAGTATCATCTTCTTTCTATGTTTTTCGACAGATACAAGGCCTTTATACTTAGTGATCTTTGGTCAGTCCATAGAACTAACAACCTATGCAAAATTGAACAATGAGACAGATTCAGAGAAACTTAGAAACGAAAAGTATTATTGCAAATAATGATTAACTTTTGATTTTTGTCATCATAAATAATAGACTATTTATGATGAAAAATATATTTTCATTGCACACACTAAGTTATTTATGAAGTAATATTTTAATCATAAATTATCTATAATTTTTATATTTTTTAAATTTTTTTATTTTTTTTAAATATTAGCGATAAAAATTTTTCATCGTAAATAGTAGAGTATTGGTGATGAAAACTAGCTTTTCATCACCAATGCTCAAGTATTTACGATATAATATTTTCATTACTAATAATCTGTCGTTTTTAAAATTTTTTATTTTTTTCATGTATTAGCAATGAAAAATTTTTATCGTAAATAATGAAGTATTTACGATGAAAATTTAGTTTTCATCACCAATACTCCATTATTTACAATATAATATTTTTATCATAAATAATCTATAATTTTTAAATCTTTTATTTTCTTTCAAATATTAGTGACGATAAATTTTTATTGTAAATAATTGATATTTATGATAAAAATTTAGTTTTCATCATAAATACTCTATTATTTATGACATAATATTTTCATCATAAATAATTTATAATTTTTAAATTTTTTAAATTTTTTATTTTCTTTCAAATATTAGTGATAAAATTTTTTTATCGTAAATAATGAAGTATTGACGAAGGAAAATCACTTTTCATCGCTAATACTCTAGTATTTGCGATATAATATTTTTATCATAAATAATCTATAATTTTTAAATTTTTTATTTTTTTACATATTAATGATGAAAAATTTTTATCATAAATAATAGATATTTACTATAAAAATTTAATTTTCATCATCAATACTTCATTATTTATGATGTAATATTTTTATCATAAATAATCTTTAATTTTTAAATTTTTTAAATTTTTTATTTTTTTTAAATATTAGTGATAAAAATTTTTCATCATAAATAACTGATATTTATAATAAAAAATAAGTTTTCATTGCAAATACTTATATTATTGATGATGAAACTATTTTCATCATAAATATTTAAAAATTTAAAATTAAAATAAATATTTTATTATTTATGATGATTAATTTTGTCGTAAATAATTGATATTTATGATAAATTTTTTTTTTCATCACAAATATAAAGCTATTTATGATGAAATCTAATTTTTATCATAAATATTTCATTATTAATGATGAATTTAATTTTTCATTGTAAATAGTCATATTGGCAATGAAAATATTTCCGTCGTCAATAAATTCATTGCAAAAACTCTCTTTTCTTGTAGTACATCAATTGGTTAATTGGTTTTGATTTGACCAACCTAATGATTCGAGTTCAACCACTGAGCCATAATCCAGGTCTATTTGGTCTAATCAAAGATATAGACTTGATCATCTACAAGTATAGTATTGATTCTAGAGAAATCCTGATTTAATCTAATTCAATATTTGGTTAGATTTAATCAATTTTTTTATATAGTCCATTAACTCTTTGATTCTAACTTTAGATCTAACCCAATTAAGAGGACTTGATTTGAGCTAACCCATGTCCCCATATTTTATGTGAATGACATTAGATCTTTAATTCATAATTTTAGATCTAATCAATTTTTTACTTAATTCTCAATTAAATTTAGCATGAACATGGATTTAGGTTTAGGTTTGAAATAATTTCAACCTTTTTATTTTGTAAATAATTTATAATAAATTTTATGCAAAGATTTTTTATTCTGAAATTGGATCGACTCAATCAATATTGAGCCAGCCACACCAAGGGACTGGGTCAACTCAGTTCAAAACTGGATCGGCTCTGTAATTGTGTGAGCACGATCCAAGAAGTTTTAGATCTAAAAAATCTTGCATAATTCTAAAATAAAATTAATCATAAATACTTTTAAATCATATCTAAAATTTTTTATGATTCGAGATTTTATTTTTTTATGATTAAAATAATTTTAATCATATAGATTAGTTGTTTTATTTTTCATATAATTTTGTATCACATACAACAAACCTAGAGTTTTAAGATCTAAGATTTTACAGAAAAATAAGTTCTTCTTTTCGTGTTCTTCTTCATGGGATTTAATTACATGACACCCCTACATGCCATAAGAGTACCTCATCAAATAGAAAGAGAGGATCTTTAAATCTTTCTTACTCCTATGACCAGACGGTCTGGTGATCAACCCAATCTAAGTACTTGCTAATCGGATCATCTAATCTAATCACATATCACATATGCTTAAATTTAGATCTAATCTAAATTATATCAGATTTGATCATAATTTTAGATCATATCTAAATCAGATCATAAACATCATTGCAATACATAAAATCAAATTTTATCACCGATCAACACAAACTAGGGCAACCTTTTCACTGTAAGGGATAAACCCTACTGCAGGACAATCTTGTATCAGTTTGTGCGATCTATCATTAATTAAATTTAAATCTAAAATATCATATATAAAATCTAAATAAAATTAAAATTTAGATTTAATATGCATATATAACATGTCATAACGAACTTAGGCTCTGATACCACTGTTGGTAAACGTAGGTGATTTCATGCATGTATTTCAAAATTTTTTCGAATAAATTATAGTAAAAAGTAAATAGATTAATCATATTAATTTAATATACATATGATCAGATCATTAAATCAACCTACTCTAGGATCTATGACATGATATGTTGCATATAAAATCTGAAATAATCACATGATAAAATCTGCATGCATGGATGTAAGCAGTAGATCACATCTACTTCTAATTTGAGTTCAGAACTCGAAACCTGAGCGTAGGTCGACGATTGTCGCTACTGAAAGATATATTGAAGATGATCCTTGCTAGTTGCTCATAGCCACACATGCATCTGGTCTCTACAGAAGTTCACTCGAGGCTCCGATCTGATCGATCTTCTCGGGAGTGCTAACTTATACGAAGACCTTCTTCTTGGCTGATCTGAATCTTTTCTTCAAATTTTTAGAACCCTTTTAGAGATTGAAGATGGACTTCTGGAGGAAATGAGGATCTGAAAAAAAAATATGAAGAAGAAACTATTTTTTCTCTTATTTTTTCTTTTTTTTCAAACCTTAAGGAAGAAACCCTAGAATTCAGCTTTTGCGCTAACCCAAAGAGAAAGGACTCTCCTCTTTTTTTTTTCATGCCAAAAACTATGCCCCAAAGCCCCTCAACATGGAGAACTCCTTCTCTAATCTCTTACACATACAAAAGTAAGAAATAGATCCCTTTTTATTGGTGTGTAATAGGGTTGGGTGAAGAGTCCAGGACTCTTCAAGATATGTTACACCTTCTCCCAATTCCATGCCAAAACATGCTCAAAAAAATATGGGATGCCCCTTTTGATATTTTTTCACAGTAAATTAGTTCTCCAACTGATGTTCCACAAAAAATCTCCTCAAAATGTTGCATACATAAGGAGAAAAAAATAAGTTGGCATGGAGAGGTTGTAGATAATGTCTAATTTCAAATCAGATTTGAATATACCATTTAAAACCAGATCCTATCTAAATTTGGATGTGAGATAAAGAAGGGAAAGGACTCTTTGGCATAAAAAAATCTCACATAAAAACTATTTATACGTGGAGAAAGATGGCATCAAAAATTATGGTGCAAGGGGAGGAATTGTCCAATGCAATATGGACTCTTGGTTTCCTTATTTGAATCCAAACTAAATCACATCTGGTTTAGCTCAAATAAAATAAAAAAAATATAATCTAATTAGGTTCATAAATTTTTAATTAAATCTTAATCAAATTAAAAATTGATTGAACTAAAGTCCTGATCAAATCAGAAATAATTCTTCCTTAGCGATTAGGTCATCTCATAACCTAATCGGGTCAAATCTAATTGAATTGAATTTAATTAGATTTTATTTAATCCTCTTTGCTCAATCAAGTTGAGCTAATTAGTAATCTAATTACTAATTAATCTTTTATTAATTTATTAACACTTGATGAATAAATTTATTACAATTTTTGTATAAGGTTAATCATTAATCGAATTGACGATTAAGCCTTTGAATGATTCTCAATCATTGATCAGCTACATGATCAGTGAGAAACTTCTTTTAAGTATGATCCCATAGGTTCGAACTTAAGTCAGTAGCACAGGAATAAATTTTTGAACCAATCAATATAACCATCTAGCAATGGTGACCCAACGTCTAGATAGATCGAATGATGGTGAAGCAATATTCAAGAACCTATTGGTGTATGGTTACCGTATAATTCATCCCTTTAATCCTAATGCTCGAGGATGACCTAGAATTTAACTATCAATTCTGGATAAGTCATCTACATTATATTTTAATCTTTCAAATCCATCACATGGATTATCCAGGTCCAGATTTTGCTAAATTGAAATACATTGATACATTAACTTCTACTAATTTGGAGGGATCAATCCCATCTTAACTCACATACTGACTTGACAAGTATTTGAGTACATTCAAAAATATTTTATTATTGAATTAGAAACTCAGTTAGTCTAATATCAAAGTACAGTGAGTTGCTTGCAAGTCACCGTGGTGATCTCAGGTCGAAGAGACATTTATACTCATACCCTTTGCAAGCTACCCTTGACAGTAGAGTGCTCCATAGTTGGTCACGTTCAGTGACAATGTACTCCTACATCTCATCTGTATGCCATACCAGTGTCTCCACATTATTTGGTTACGAAGACAACCAATGCATATAGCACACAATGATCTACACTTGATATCGCTATCATCCTAGTAATAGTGTATCGTTCGATCATGAACCAATTTAAGGACTACGCGATAAATTCTTCTTTATCGATCAAAGTAGTCCTAAGGACTTCATCACAACAAGAAATTCATTAGAAGATGTAACCTTGTGATAAAAAAGATCAAATAACTTTTATTATTGATCAATTTATATATATTTATAATTAATACAATCATCAAATAATTGACTTTAAGACATATTTTCCAACATAGGCATGAGAATGATGTGGGTGTGAGAAAAAAAAAAGGGGCACCTTCTTTCTTTCTAACAACCAAGAGTTGGTTGTTAAGGGATCTCTTCCTCTCACTTTCTTTATCCAAGAGTTAGACATGCCTTGTCTCTCTCCCTCTTCTCCATAGATGTCCAAGAGTTGGACAAAAAGAAAAGAGATTTGATCTCTTGATTACTTCTCCTCCATAATCAGTTCAAGAATTGGATGGAAAGAAAAGAAAAGAGATTGGATCTCTTGTTCTTCTTCTTCAGATCTTCTTCTTTCTCCTGAGAAGAGAAAAGAAAAAAAAATCAAATTAGATCTGACTTCTTCATCCTCCTATAGATCTCTTTGATTTTCTTGAGAAGAGAATCAAAAGAGATAAAATATTCGATAATCCAAGAAGCGATTTCTGCAAAAGAGCTAGCATTTCTGTGAGATCGAGATCTCCTAATCTAATCAGTCTCATGTGGATACTTGTAGAGATCGAATACTTATATGTTTCAAAAAGACATTGAAGACATCCACAGATTATCGGATCGCAGTTTCAATAGACTATGAAGATATCCATGGATCATCAGATTGTGGTGAAGATCTAACCGCACAAAGATAAAAATCAGATTTTTATTTTTGCTTGAATTTTAATCTTGTACATATGATGATGCCTGACTTTATTTGAGGTATGATTTTTATACATTCTTGATTAGATTAGATCTAATTAGAGATTTGTTTTAGCATCATTCTGATATAAGATTTTTCTGACATAACATTGATATGTTATATTGCATGGTTGTCCTAAAATGATGTTGAAAAATTTTGAAATTTTCTTCCACTGTGTATTGAAAAAATTTAAAATCTTTGCATGCATACTGGATCGCCATTAGATGACATTTTCTAATAGGAATAGGATGTGCACCTATATGAAATCTATCACCTTTGGTAGATAAAAAAAATGATTTTATATGATTTATGAAACTGAGTTTAGGAGATCTTGGCCAACATAGTATGAATAGTGAAAAAGAGTTTCCATCATTTGTACATCAGAAACTCAAGTCAGATAAATTTAACATATGATAGATGATGGGGTTTGATGAAAAATTTCATAACTTCTATCTTGTTGGAACTCATGATAGAAAGACTGTATCACATGGTAACTACACCTAGAGGTTTATCTGTTTCGTTCTGCTAGAATGTCACTACACGTTGCTAGACATCACTGAGGATTGTGAGACTCATGAGAATCATTTTGATAGTCAATAATTCTTATTAGATGAATTAAAATTATTCTAATCTATTGAAAGAAGTTTTAATGATATTAATGATGGAGATCACACTATATCTCACTATCAGAAAGAATAAAATCGATGGAGTCACACACATAAGAGTTATGTCTGATCAGATGGTAAGATTTAAGTTGATATGTCAAAGGTTGACAAGTCAAAGTTTTGACAATATAAAAAAATTGACACAATCAAACCCCAAAGCATTAGAACTTCTGAGAAACTTTGATTGGTCAAAAGTTGATCCGTTAAAGTTTGATCTATCAAAGAGTTTGACTTATAGGAGGACTCCTCTCCTTGTAGTTGGTGCCACTATTCCTATGCCACAATATTTTTCACCTTCAGAAGGGAACCAATAGGTGATTGTGCGCACAAAATATTTCTCACGCCTCTCTCTTGAGATTTAATGCCTAACACTACAAGAAAATTGATTATTAGTGATGGCTAATCATCGTTGCTAATAGTCAATTTGTCGTCGCTAATGCAAGCCATCGCTAAAAATCTGATGGAAATATCCTAGTCATTAATTTTCGTTATTAGCGATGGTGATTTTGCCATCGCTAATAATAATAATAATTATCGATGGCATTAGTGATGGTATAGTTTTTATTTTTTTAATTATAATTTAAAAAAAAATTATTAGTGATGGTTTGCCATCATTAATAATTTTTTATTTTTTAATTATAAATTTTAAAAAACTATTAGCAACAGCGATGCCATCGCTAATACTGTAGCTAATAATTTTTATTTTTTAAAAAAAATATAATTAAATATTTTAAAATATATTTTAAAATTATTTTTTAAAACTTATTATAAATAAAATAATAATTATTCAACATAATTATAAATAAAAAATTAATTATATTATGTTAAAAATCTAAATTAATTAACATAATTTTTTGTAAAAAACTAAATGAGCATAGCTGTTAATAGTGGATGTCTGTTAAGTCATTGAAATATAGAACAGATCAAAACAAACTATTTTTTATATTTATATTAAAGTGAAATGACTGAAAGATCACAAGGATAGCCAAATAGAAGGGGTGCAAATGAGCAAGAGTTAAAGAAAGAAGTGAAGCATATAGGATTTTCAAATATTTTAAGACAATCAGTGGCACTTTTATACTTTGATTTCATAGTGCATTTCATTATTTTGTTCACTGAACTGTAGTGAGCTGATTTGCTCCATAAATTATGCTAGACAAAAACTTAGACCATTATCAAAGTATAAAAATTATCCAAGTATTAGAATGAATAATCGAAAGCCATCCATTAAATAAGGGCACTACTTGCTTAAAGTTTATAAAAAAGCATGCATATGGTGGCAATGGCTGAGAACACTCTTTGATGTCTTTTCTTATTTCAAATGATCAAAACTATCATTCTTTATCAAGAAAAGCTCTAAAATAAATCTAATCTTGCAAAGACAAATACAGCATATTCTTAACTAGCTATATTTTTTTATTTTTTTTTTCATTTCAGTTATCTGAGATCAAGGTAAGGAAATGTCAAATAATATTGCAAGCTCATTGTCAAAAAGTAAACCCTGTAAAAGTAAATTTTCTTTGGAGATGCAAAAATTCTCCTTCAAAAATTTGAATATACAAGAATTTCTATCCTTGCATTCATAAATGGTTTAAAGCAATCCAAGATTGTTTCTTATTCTAGTCATCATGCATGATAAGCAGTCCAAGATGCAACTGATATTAATTAATATTAGCGAATCAATCAAACTAGATATGCAAAAACTATTATTAAGGTATTTAGGTTGAGGAAGTAGAAGACATCAATACATAACAAGTGAAAATTTGCTATTTAACAATATCAAGCTATGATCAAGTAGGATGAATCAAAATCTTGATACTAATTTATTCATAAAAGGATACAAGTTCTGCTGCAGTATCAGACCAATAAATATAATTCATATTCTTAAATGCCATGAAAGTAAAGCCAGTGTCATATAATAATGTACCTGATTTACTTTACGATGAGGCCCTTGAATGCATATACTCAACTTGGTTAATCTACAAGCATGAGAACTATTTTCAGAATCATGGATAAGCAAATATTAATCTAAGCTCTTGGATATAAAACAAGATCTGATCACATAAAGAAGACAGTGTGCATGTAAAACTAGCTAATGGATAAAAAAATAAAATATTAAAGCATACACATGTGAATAATGAAAGTTTAAAAATAAAATACTACATCAAGTTTTTAGAATCATTATATATGAATGGGCAATTTGGAATTACCCAATAATTTTTTTGACTGCAATCCAACAATGTTATCACTATAATTCTCCACTTTGTATATTAACACCCGGACAATAATAAACCACTAAACAAAATATCAAGAAATCACCAAAAATAAAGATCCAAAAGATTAAACCGTCACATATTGATAATCAATTTCCTGATCAGAGGAAGATGGGCTGGAGGCTTGGGGAGGCGGCCAGGGCTCGAGGAGGTGGGAGGCAGTCGAGGGGCTCGGGATCCGATGGATGGGGCTCGAGGAGGTGGCCTGGGGCTTGGGGCTCAGGGAGGAGAACAGGTGAAGGTCGGGGCCTCGGGTCTTGGGGAGGCAGCTGGCAGCTCAAAAAAGTCGAATCTGACGGTGAGGAAAGAGGGGATCGGAGGCAACCAAGGGAAGGTGGGCCAAGGGCTCGAGGAGGTAGGAGGCGATCGAGGGGCTAGGGATTCGACGGACGGGGGCTTGGGGCAACTGTGGGGTCATGCCAGAGATGTTGGGGCTGGGGTGGGGGTCGGTGGGGCAGGGCCACGGGCTGGGGGCCATGAGGCAAGGGCCGCAAGGCCGATGGGGTCGGTTCAGGGTTAGGTCAGGGCAAGGGCCGTGGGGTCGATCGAGGCAGAGGCCATAGGACTGGCTTGAGGTTTGGTCGGTGTGGGGATGGGGCCGACGGTGTCAGAGCGATCATGGGACATCAGAGAGATGGGAGGAAAGGGGGTTTTTGGGGGTGAGGGCACCGACGAGAGGAGAATGAGGGAAGAAAAAGGGAGAGAATGAGCAAAAAAGCAAAATTTTTTTTCCCCACAGTTATTTATATGGTGGACTATTAGGGACGATAAACATGCCATCGATAAAGATATTATTGACGATATATTTACCATCACTAAATAAAAAAATAATATCCTACAAGCCAATCGCATATGGGATGCGATATGGGGTTTATTATAATTTATCTTCCAGACTCATGTAATTAATATTTATGTTATTAATAAAATAGATATTTTTGATTCATTATATGCTGTATTTTATTAATTTTAAGATTATAATGAACCCCATAGGTCCGAGCAATGATTTTAGAGCCATGATGAGATCACACCAGTGAGACCTAAATCCTTGATAGCCCTAACCTAAAATATTTTTAGTCGTTAATATATTGAATCGGAGATCAATGATACCGGTAAGACTGGCATATCCTATGTATGCTCAAAAATGAGGATGGTTGATCTCACAACCACTTGTGTGGTGACACTAATACAAGAATATAGGTGCTCGTTAGAGAATGAGTTTACTGAATTGACCTATGAGAGAATATCAGATGGAGTTTTATTTACATATCAATTGATGATTCTCTAGTGGAAGTTGTGTAAATGATCTTTAGACCTGAGATCACCATGATACCTTGTATACTTGGATCCATATTTGTTGAAAAAGGTACAGGGTTTCATGCATGAATTTTAAAATATTTTTGAAATATAACGTAGTGAAATATATAAATTAAATAATTTAATCTATAAATATATGTAATCAAATTACTAAACCCTACAATTAAGATCTATAACATATCATATTGCATTTATAAATCAAAAAATAAAAGCTTTGGTATTGATCAAATCAATACCCTAGATCTAAAATAGTTTTAGATCTAAAACCTAGATCATATCTAGATAAGAGAAGAGATCAGATCTCTTACCTTCATGCAGGTCGAGAACTTTATGGTTGATTTTTTTTGTTGTCTTTGGAGCCACACACGTGTTCGACCTCTACAGGTGATCCACACGAGGCTGCAACAAAATCAGAGGTTCGTCGAACGAAGATCCACTAGAAGTGCTAGCTTCTTACGGATCTCTCCGGATGGTTAATCTAAAAAATATTCTTTAGATCTTTTGGATATTCTATGAGATGAAGAATATGAGGAGGAACAAGGGAGAAGTCAAACCTTTTAACCTCCCTAAAATCAAAAATAATATATAAAAGAAAAAGGATCGTAAGAGAAGACAGATCTTCTCTTTCAGTACATCAACAATTGATGTCCTGAGAACATCTCTATGCTAGGACATGAGAAGACCTTCTTCTCTAGATATTTCTCTAACTTTCAGATCTTATGATGTCTGATTTTTCTCATAGAAAAATCTCATGATTTATGGAGAAGAAGGGTTCTAAAAAAAACCTTAAGAGAAGACCTTCTTTTCTTCTTCTTTTCTCATCAGAACATGATTAGATCACATCCAAAATTAGATCACCATGCTCCAACTCATTGGAGCATGAATCCACCACACTATCCCTCTCTCTTAAATTTTTATCATATAAAAATATAAAATAAAGAGGAAATAAATTGAAAAGAAAAGTAATAAGAGAAAAATATCTTCTCTCTTACCTTTTGTTTCTACAAGACATCAACTTTTGATCTCTTGATAGAAGACTCTTCTCCAAAGAATTTGATGCGTCAAACTATCCATTCCATCCTCTTTCTCTCTCAGATTTTATTACATAAAAACATAAAAAATAAAGAGAGAATAATATGAAAGAAAACAATGAGAGAAGACAATCTTTTCTCTTACCTTTCTCTCTACAAGATATCAATCTTTGATCTTTTGATTGAAGACTCTCCTCCAAAGATTTTGGTGCCTCAAACCACCCATGCCTTTCTCTTTCTCCTCTGCTTTTTATATCTAAAAATCATGAATTTTTGACTCTTTTTTTGATAGCATATGGGGTAGCAACTTTTTATATGGTAGACTAGGTCATAAAACCTAGTCTAACAAAGAGTCCATGGGGCGTCCAACTCTTGGACGCCCCCCCCCAATAAATTTCATGGAGAGCATGAAATAACTCACAAAAGGGGCTACAAAAAGAAGGGATAAGCTTGAGAAAAGTTGGCGCAAGAGAGGAGAGAAGAGTCCTTGTGAAGAGGGACTCTTTAAAAAAAAAAAGGATAAACCCAAACCACTTTCCATAATTAGCCAAATCTCTTTCCATATTGAATCAAATCAAATCTGATTCAAATCTCTAGAATAAGTGGTGTGAGATAACATTCGTTGGATGTGGATATCATAGAAAAATATCTGAAAATTAACTAGTGGGCATGGGCTTGAGATTTCTTAGGTGGTGTAAGAGAAGAGATGGAGTCCTAGTCTAACTAGGATTCTTATGTAGATTAGGTCAAACACTTTGAACCCAATCTAAATTAATTATAATCTAATTAATGATGATTCTAATTTAACTAAAAATCCAATTAAATTATATTAAATCATATTTAATTTAGATTTAAATTCTAACTCAATTAGGAATTAGGTGCATACAAGTTCTAGTCGAACAAGGACTTGTTCTCCCTTGCAACTGACTTATCTAATAAATTAATTAGACTTAATCTAATTAAATATAAACTAATTTTAATTGAATCAAATTTAATTAAACTTAATCTCAGCCCAATTGCTCAATCAGATTGAGCCTATTAGCAATCCAATTACTAATTGATCCTCCTGCAACACTTGCATTAGGTCAAATATCAATCACATTGATCGTTTAATCTTAGAACGATTCTCAATCATCGATTAACCATCTGATTAGGTTACAACCTCTTATATATATAACCCTATAGATTCGAACCTAAGCCGATAGCAAAAAAACTAATTTCTATACCAATCGAAATAACCATCTAGCAATGGTTCCCGACGTCCAGATAGGTCGAATGTATGCAAATAAACATTCTAAGAACCTTGATCCATGGTTATCGTATAATTTATCCTTTTGATCAATAATGCCCAAGACGACTTCGAGTATACTGTCAACACTCATATAAGTCATCTCTATTGTGTCTCAAAATTTTATAAATCTCGTGACTTCTCACGAGGATTACCTAGGCCTAAGTTTTGCTAAATTAAAACATAGCGAGACATTCTCTTTCTGAAGTTAATCAGGAGTGGTCAATCCTATCTTGACTCACACACCGACTTCACAAGTACTTGACTGTACCTAAAAATTTTTTGAACCTATATTAAAAATACAGGCAGTCTGGCACCAAAGCACAGTGAGTTGCTTGTAAGTCACCGTAGTGATCTCAGGTCAGAGGGACACTTATACCCATTGGCCTTAGCTAACTATTCTTAACAGTAGAGTATTACATTCATCACGTTCAATGTAGATATACTCCTACATCTCACCTAGATGCCATACCAGTGTCTCCACACCACTTGATTACGAGAACAACCAACGTATATGGCATACAGCGACCTACACTTGATAAGTTATCATCCTTGTTAATAACTTATCATTTGGTCGTGAACAATTTAAGAACCATCCGATAAATCCTTCTTTATCGATTGATTGTGGTTCTAAGGACTTCATCATAATTTAGGAGTTCATTTAAGGAAGATGGAATTTTTATGATGAACCTGTCAAATAATTATTGTTATTAGATAATTCATATACTAATTCCAATCATCTACCACTTAGATGCTTGGCTTTAGGATACATTTCCCAACCATATTTTGGTCCACTTCCTAACTTGGTTCTTTGATCCTTGTATGGGGTGTTCTGGTTATGGTAAAGAGTGCGTGGAGGTTATGAGTGATCAATAAGAGATCAGTCACTCCTAATAAGGAGAGCGAACATCCTATGTGATCTCATAGGATGATGATTCGAAAGTCTTCGACCAAAGCAGAATGATAATAAATTTTTTTTTAATGTATCGTCAACTAAATTATTACATTCAGATCAAGATACATAAAGATAAGTGATTGGATTTGATATATTTTCATGTCCACAACTCATCTGAGATGTTGTTTGACTGAAAAATTGAATTACATGGTAACTTGTCACTGAAGAATATTTTAATAATTTTTTTATCAAAATTTTAAATCTTTCAAGTAGTCATGATATATTGCTAGATATCAATCTTAACTTATAAATTTATCAAAATTAAAAGAATTTAATTCTGAAATCAATTTGGAAGAGTCCAAGTTGATTGAGACTCTTCGGGTGATTTAATCTCATCGGATTAGAGTTACATCGAAGGTCTTGATCCACTGCTGGCTAGATTTGAAACCCAATGGGTCACATACTTTAAAATTTAACCTTGGTCCGATCTAATTAGAGTTTAATATAAATTTTATAGGTTAATTTGATATGCTAGCACATTGTATTAACCCAAGTTCCTAAATTGGTTTAGATTAAAGTGTTTGAGCTAACCTAGACCCGTTGCCTTTGATCCAATGGGATTGGGTCAATTTAAATTGGATCCCTATCCAACTTGAAATAATTTTAAGTGGAGAAGGAATCCTCTGTGCCCACCAGAAGTCACACAAAAAAATACATGCCGCCCCATCTCAAATTAGCGTGTGAAATGGAGAGTCCTTCTTAAAGAAGGCTCTTAATTAAACGCGTTGCCTTAAAAGATAAACCAAATATCTTATGATTTAATGCCAAAATTGATTGGGTTTTTTATGAAACATAGAAGAGGGAGAGTCCTTCTACTACAAATATCTGAAATGCCAAAAATTTATACAGTGAATTTATTTACCACGTGAGAAGATGGAGCACAAAGGTTGGTGCCCCTTCATCCCATGTGACGTCCCTTGGTCCCCTATTTATATGGGATGCCCCACTTAGTTTCTTACTATGATTTTGAGTTGAAACTAGAGAGGAGGGATGTGGTAATCATAGAATAAATTCTAGAAAAAATTTGAGAAAAAGGCAAGAGAAATTTGGGTGGCAAAATTTGCAAGAAGGGTGGTGAGATTTTTAGCAAGTGTTGCTAGTATGCCCTAGGGTTTGATTTTTTCATATGTTGAAGTCAAAAATCAAATCTTAAATTGTATGACATCTGAAGAGTGTCTTTTTGATGTCGTTCTGATGGCTACATCGAAAGTAACTGGGCTTTGATGCGATCGTAATGCAAGTTCGAAGCCGATAGTGTTCTTGAGAAGATAAGGCTGTGACAGTGCACCAGTTGGGAAGGATCTTGGCCAACTTTCATGTGGATCACCATTGGAGGACTTCTACCTTAGGATCTTATGGAGAACACCAATATGTTATTTTTTTATTTTGATAAAAATATAAAATTCTATCCCTTTTGAATGCTTGTTTTTGTTTTATCGATATCGACAAGGTGATTCTAGGGTTTGGATTTCATCATGATAGTTTTATTTAATAAAGCTATTGATTTGTATGATTTTAAAATTTTAAAAATTATTTTTCACTGTGTGGCCAAAATCCAACAGTGGTATCAGAGCCATCCTTGTCTGATTCGATTAAACAAGTACAAAATTATAGCATAGAATCGATCTTGTGCATATCTTGCCAAAATTTTGCATTGATTTTTTAGCATCAATCTTTTAAACTCAAAAATTATTTTTGACTTTATATATACCATGATGTTAAATTTTAGTTATTAAATTATAAATTTATGATGATTTGAAGATTTATATTATCATGGAAGTATGATGCTTAAATTGATGCATTGTTAAGGGTGTTATGCATGCCTAGTATGATTAGGGTTTGCTATATTTCTTCGATATGCTTGTCATTTGTTATGACTCCAATTGTACCCTTGTTTGATTTTTGGCATGATAATATAATTGCTATTATGAATAGTAGAGGCATGTCTAATTGCATAATTTGTAATATACATTTTATGTAGTCGTCGTTAGGATATGCTGAGACCAGTTCAAAGTCCCTCTTAAAAATTATATTAAGTTGTAATGTCGGGATTTACTTTCAATTTAAAAGTTAAATTCTTTAGATCAGTTGGTGTCGAGAAAAGTATGAAAGGTGATTTTATAATTAGGTCCGTATGCTGGTCTGACCAACTCTGTTAGTGTCTAAAAAAAGCTACGAAGAGCCTCCCACCTACTTACCTGGCCAATTTGGTCTTGTTAAATTTTTGAGTTAGATTGATTAGTGATGTAGACATTACAAGGGCCTTCCTTCAAACTTCATCGATAAAGTATATCAAAATCTTAGTGAGCTTGTTGTGCTATCCACAAGACTTACTATAGAAATTGACATGATGTTAATCAAGTGTATGTTGATGCTTATGGCATATTTGAACAGTGTTGCTTTGTTGTACTATCCACAAGGACATCATTATTTGGGTATGACCATATAGGATTGAAGGATCAATTTAACTAGAACACTATAGTTTGTTGTGCTATCCACAAGTCTATATATGATTTAGAGGCCGGAGAGAAATATGTTGAGACTTGTAGAGGTACAATTGGTAAAGAGTTATCTACTCTTGAACTCATGAATACTTGTTGTGCTATTCACAAAGTGTTTGTGAGGAATAAGAATCTCAACCCCACTAAGAGATATTAGTATATTTTTTGATTTTCATATTTGAGGGGTATGAAGTTCGATAAAATAGTGGAAGACATAATTAGATAAAAGTTCTTGTCTAATTGTGAATGTCATCATGAGTTGTTCGCTTATATTATGTTCTTATTTCTGTAGATTAACTACACACATGGCATCCTCACTTTCACTTAGAGGTATCCTAGATGCAAACAAATTGACCAGACTTAACTATGTCGATTGGTTAAGGAACCGAAGAATTTTTCTCACTCAGGAGAAAGTCTCCTTCATTCTGGATACACCTGCTCCAGATTCTCTTGGAGAAGATGCTTTCAAGGAGGATAGGACTGCATATAAGATATGAAAAGATGACAGTGTGACTGTCAAATGCATCATGCTTGCCTCCATGAGCAATGAGCTTCAGAGGCAGTATGAGGACATGGATGTTCCCTCTATACTCTTTAATCTTAAGGAGTTATATAGAGAACAAAATCAAACTACTCGATATGAGATATCAAAGTAGTTGTTTCGTGCCCGCATGACTGAAGGCACCTCCGTGCAAACCCATATCCTAAAGATGATTGATTTGATCACTCATCTGGGACAGCTGGACTCTGTCATGGATGGTGAATTGAATCAGGATTTGATCCTGTAGTCTCTCTCTAACTTCTTTTCTCAGTTTGTTATTAACTATCACATGAACAAACTGAACATCAGCCTGCCTGAACTGCTGAATATGTTGAAAACAGCAGAGAGCCATTTCAAGGGTGAAAAGACTCAGGTCCTTCATGTTGATAAGATCAGCAAGAAGAAGGCAAAGAAGGATTCTAAGAAAAAGATGAACCCTAAGGCTGGCATCTCTAAGAAGAAGGCGAAAAAGATCTCCACCAAAGGTACTTGCTATCACTGTGGCAAGGAGGGCCACTGGAAGAAAAATTGTAAGGAGTACCTTGTAACCATGAAATCGATAAATATGGCTAAAGATTTGTATATGATACAAATCAATTTATCTTAAGTACTTCAATATCAGATTTTTGGATATTTGATATCACCTGTGGTTCACACCTTTGCAAATCATTGTAGGGTTTACAGGAAGTAAGAAATCTGAATAAAGGTGACTTCGAGCTATTCGACGCTAGTGGAGAGTCCATTCATGTCGAAGCCATAAGAACCAAGATTTTAAAGTTGTCTTCGGATAAAATTTTAAAACTGAAGATCTATTATTATATTCTTGATATTGTTAGAAATATTATTTTTATATCATTGTTATTGGAATAAAATTTTGAAATAATTGCAAAGAATAATGGTTGTTCTATTTATTTTTTAATAAATATTATGAAAGTATTTTTATTGATAATAGTCTTATATTTCTTTCACTTAGTGATAATATGCTTTATGTTGAAAATATAAAGAAAAAAAAAGAGAGGATGTGAATGTCACATATCTCTAGCACTGCCGATTTGGCCATATAAATGAGTCAAAGATTAACAAGTTATATAAAGATAATTTTTTTGATCCTTATGATTATGATTCATATGAAACTTGAGAATCTTGTCTCATGAGAAAAATAATCAAGACTCCATTTACTGGACATAGAGAAAGGGTGAGTGACATTTTGGACCTTGTACATACTGACGTATGTGGTTTAATGTTGACTCAAGTTAGAGATGGATACTCTTATTTCATCATATTTACTGATGATAGGTCTAGATTTGGATATATATATTTAATAAAATATAAATCCAAAACCTTTGATAAATTTAAAGAGTATCAAAGAATGGTTGAGAAATAAATTGATAAAAGTATTAAAACTCTTCGATCAGATCGAGGAGAAGAATACTTGTCTAGTGAGTTTCTCGATTATTTAAAATAAAATAGAATACTCTCTCAATGGACACCTCCTTATACTCCATAATTAAATAAAATTATGAAAAGGAAGAATCACATCTTATTAGATATGGTGCGGTCCATGATGTGTTTCACGGATCTTTTGATATCTTTCTAGGGATACGCCTTCGAAGCTGCAGCGTATATCTTAAATAAAGTACCTTCAGAATCTGTTTCTAGCATTCTATATAAAATATGGAAAGGTAAAAGATCAAATCTTAAGCATCTTAAGATTTGGGATTGCCCAGCTTAAGTGAAAAAAGTTGATGGACATAAGCTGGATGCTAGATCAGAAAAATACAGATTTGTAGGTTATCCCAAAGAGAGTATAGGATACTATTTCTATAACCCTACTCAACAAAAGATATTTGTTGGTAGGCATGTCATATTCTTGGAGAAAGAGTTTATCCAAGAAAGAGGTAGTGGGAGGTCTGTCGAACTTAAGAAAGTTCAAAACCTACAATCCATCCAAGATTCACAAAATAGTTCTCAACCAGATGTGTCCATTATTGAGGCACAGCCACTACACACACCTCCTCTCCAAAGGTCAAATAGAGTGCGTAATATACCACTCAGATATGGGTTTGTTATTAAGAATGATAATACATCCCATATCATTGAGAATGATGATCCCACGATCTATTCAGAAGCTCTTATGAGTAGTGACTCTGACAAATGGCTCAATGTCATGAAATCCAAAATAGACTCCATATATACCAACCAAGTTTGGACTTTGGTTGATGCACCTAAGGGTGTGATCCCAATAGGCTGCAAATGGATCTTCAAAAAGAAGATTGGAGTAGATGGTCAGGTAGAGACCTATAAGACCAGGTTGGTGGCAAAAGATTTCAGATAAAAATAAGGTATTGATTATGAAAAAATCTTTTCACCGGTAGCCTTGCTCAAGTCTATTCGGATAAAACTTGTTATTGCAGCATACCATGACTATGAGATCTGATAGATGGACGTCAAGACTGCCTTTCTCAATGAAAATCTTGAGGAAGAAGTCTGTATGACTTAGCTAGAGGGATTTATCTCAAGTGAGAGAGTAAATCAAGTATGCAAGATGAATAGATTCATTTATGGATTAAAGTAAGCATCGAGGAGTTGGAACATTCATTTTGATGAGACAGTCAAATTGTTTGGCTTCATCAAAAATGTGAATAAATCTTGTGGTATAAGAAGACTAATGGGAGTGCTATTGTCTTCTTGATCCTATATGTAGATGACATCCTGCTCATTGGGAATAATATCCCGATGTTGCAATCAGTCAAGACTTGGCTATCACAAAAATTTTCCGTGAAAGACTTGGGTGAAGCGTCCTATATACTTGGTATAAAGATCTATAGGGATAGATCAAAAAGGATGCTAAGCTTGTCCCAGTCTAGGTATATTGACCTGGTGTTGATGAGGTTCAACATGGAGAAAAATAAAAGAGGTTACTTACCTATAGGTCATGGCATACAACTCTCTAAGAAGATGTCTCATAAAACACCTGAAGAAAAAAATAGAATGAGTTCTATTCCTTATGCTTCGGCTATAGGATCAATTATGTATGCTATGTTATATACCATGTCTGATGTGGTTTATACCTTAGGCATTGTAAGCAGATTTCAGGCTAATCTCAAGGAAGATCATTGAAAAGTTATGAAAAACATACTCAAGTACTTGAGAAGGACTAGAGATATTTTTCTGATATGTGGTGGATCTGATTTAAACTGAAAAGTTATATCGATTCTAGTTTTCAATCTGATCTGGATGATAGTAAATCTATATCTGGGTATGTGTTCACCTTGTATGGTGGTGCAGTAAATTGAAAAAGTTTCAAACAGCAAACTATTACTGACTCGATCATTGAGACTGAGTATATTGCTGCAAGTGAGGCTGCTAAGGAGGCCGTTTGGATGAAAAAATTTATCATAGAATTGGGTGTGGTTCCAGAGATTGAAAAATCAGTGCCCCTTTATTGTGATAATATTGGGACAGTTACTCAAGCCAAAGAACCAAGGTCTCACCATAAATCCAAGCACATCCTAAGACGGTTCCACCTCGTTCGAGAGATAGTCGAAAGATATAATGTGATCATGGAGCAAGTTGACATCAAGAATAATATAGTGGATCTGTTCACTAAGACCTTATCAATACAGTAGTTTGACCGCCATTTTGATAGCATAGGTATCAAGTGTAGGGACTATTGGCTTTAAGTGCAAGTGGGAGATTGAAAGAATAATTTTCTTCAAGTCAATCGCATATGGGAGATGATAGGATGTTTATTGTAATTTATCTTCCAGACTCATGTAATTAATATTTATGTTATTAATAAAATAGATAGTTTTGATTCATTATATGCTGCATCTTATTAAGTTTAAGATTATAATGAACCCCATAGGTCCGGACAATAGTTTTAGAATCGTGATGAGATCACGTCAGTGAGATCTAAATCCTTGATAGTCTTAATTTAAAATATTTCTAGTCATTGGTACATTAAGTTGGAGATCAATGATATCGGTAAGACTGGCATGTCCTATGTATGCTCAGAAATGAGGATGGTTGATCTCACAATCACTTGTGTGGTGATCCTAATACAAGGATATGGGTGCTCATTAGAGAATGAGTTCATTGAATTGACCTATGAAAGAATATTAGATGGAGTCTTATTTACATATCAACTGATGATTCTCTAATGGGAGTTGTGTAAGTGATCCTTAGATCTGAGATCACCATAGTACCTTATATACTTGGATCCATATTTTGGTCTACTTCCTAACTTGATTCTTTGATCCTTGTATGGAGTGTTCTGAATATGGTGAAAAATATATGAAGGTTGTGAGTGATTAATAAGGGATCAGTCACTCCTAATAAGGGGAGCGAACATCCTATGTGTCTCATAGGACGATGATTCAAAAATCTTTGGCCAAAGCAGGATGATAATTAGAAAAAAGGTTTCTAATGTATCATCAACTGAATCATCACCTTCAGATCGAGATACAAAAAGATAAGTGATTGAATTTGACATATTTTCATACTCACAACTTATCTGAAATATTGTTTGATTGAAGGATTGAATTATACGATAACTTACCACTGAAGGATATTTTGATAATTTTTATCAAAATTTTAATTTTTTTTGATAGTCATGACATATTACTAGATATTAATTTTGATTTGTGAATTCATCAAAATTAAAAAAAATTTAATTTTAGAATCAATTTGGAAGAGTCCAAATTGATTGGGACTCTTCGGGTGATCTAATCTCATCGGATTAGGGTTACGTCGAAAGTCTTGATCCACTACTGGGTAGATTTGAAACCCAATGGGTCACACACTTTGAGATTTGATCTTAATCTAATCTAATTAGAGTTTAATATAAATTTTATGGGTTAATTTGATATGCTAGCATATTGTATTAATCCAAGTTCCTAACTTGGTTTAGATCAAAGTATTTGAGCTAACCTAGACCAGTTGCTTTTGATCCAATAGGATTGGGTCAATTTAAATTGGATCTTTATCCAACTTGAAATAGTTTTAAGTAAAGAAAGACTCTTCTACACCTATCAGAAGTCATACAAGAAATAAATGCCACCCCATCTCAAATTAGCATGTGAAATGGAGAGTCCTTCTTAGAGAAGGCTCTTAATTAAACATGTTGCCTTAAAAGATAAACCAGATATCCTATTATTTAACTCCAAAATTGATTGGATTTTTTATGACACATAGAAGAGGGAGAGTCCTTCTACTATAAGTATTTAAAATGCCAAAAATTCATACAGTGAATTTATTCACCGCATGAGAAGATGGAGTACCAAAAGTTGGTGCTCTTTTATCCCGTGTGACGTCCCTTGGTCCCCTATTTATATGGGATGCCCCACTTGGTTTCTTACTATGATTTTAGGTTGAAACCAGAGAGGAGAGATGTGGTAATCATATAAAAAATTTTGAAAAAAATTTAAGAAAAAAGCAAGGGAAATTTGAGTGGCAAAAGTTTCAAGAAGGGTGATGAGATTTTTAGCAAGTGTTACTAGTGTACCCTATGATTTGATTTTTCTATGTATTGGAGCCAAAAATCAAATTCTAGGTTGTATAACATTTGAAGAGTGTCTTCTTGGTGTCATTTTGATAGTAAGATCGAAAGCAACTAGGCTTTGACATGATCGTAACGCAAGTTCGAAGCCAGTAGTGTTCTTGAGAAGATAAGGCTGCGGTAGTGCACTGATTGAGAAAGACCTTGGCCAACTTTTGTATGGATCACCATTGGAGGACTTCTATCTTGGGGTCTTGTGGAGAACACCAATGTGCTATTTTTTTATTTTGATAAAAATATAAAATTCTATCCCTTTTGCATGCTTGTTTTTGTTTTATCGATATCGACAAGGTGATTCTAGGATTTGGATTTTGACTCGATAGTTTTATTTGATAAAGTTATTGAGTTGTATGATTTTAAAATTTTAAAATTACTTTTTGCTGCATGATCAGAACCCAACACTAAAATCCATCACTGATAATCCGACTCTATCTCCAAAAAACTATCTCAATATGGTATAATTTTAAATTTTAAAATCTATCTTCATCATTCATTATCTAAAGAATTATCATTAGAGTATCATCATAAAATACCACCTCGATCCGATTGGCTTAGCTATGTCGATCAATAAAATTTAATTTTCATGGTCACAAATGACCGTATGATAATCTGATAGATAGAGACCATCGATGGATTCAAAAATTTATAATGATGATGTCGATGATATTTATAGTATATAATTTTACTTGAATCAAACATCATTATCATGATAAATTTAGTATGAAATAATTTTGACTGTTAAATAAAAAATGAGTAATCAAAAGGCCAATTGATGTCTGATTAAGATAATTTT
Source organism: Elaeis guineensis (assembly GCF_000442705.2). Lineage (NCBI taxonomy): Eukaryota > Viridiplantae > Streptophyta > Magnoliopsida > Arecales > Arecaceae > Elaeis > Elaeis guineensis. Next base: position 22,251,654 of record NC_025997.2, read on the forward strand.
TTAGATAAATGATCTTTACTATTATTTTAATCATTTTGCATGGTGGTGATTGTAAAATTCAAACCGTATGTATATGAACCATTCATATTAAATAGATCTTATAAAAGTACAAGTATAATTACTTAAGAACTTTAAGAATGAGTATCAAGAGATATATAATTTTGGATCGTTCATATATGCATAGTTTGAATTTTATAATCACCACCATACAAACAATCAAAGTAGTAGTAAAGATCATTTATCTAAAAAATTATATTATAATCGAATGTCATTTGACCTTTTGATCACTTGATTTTTATTTAACGGTTCAAATCATCCCGTGCTAAATTGACCATGATAATGATGTTCGATTGAAGTAAAATTTTGATAGTATGCTATAAATATCATCAAGATTATCATTATAAATTTTTAGACCCATCGGTAGTCTCTATCTATCAGATCATTATATGATCATTCGTGGTCATCAAAATCAAATTTTAATGATCGACATACTTAGGGCCACTAGATCGAGGTAATCTTTTATGATGATACTCTAACAATAATTATTTAGATAATGAACGATGAAGATAGACTTTAAATTTTAAAATTATATCATATTCAAAAAAAAATTTTTTTTTTTTTGCGATGGATGTTCCATCGCTAATAGTTCCATCGCTAATAATTATTAGCAATGGCATTTACCATCTACAATAATTTTCGCACCATCGCTAATAATTATAATAAATAAAAAAAATTATTTTTTACGATGGACAAGCTATTGTTAATAGTACCGTCGCTAATGGTTGTTAGTGACAACACTTGCTGTCGCCAATATTTTTTCTACCATCGCTAATAATTTTAATAAATAAAAAAATTTTGATGGCTAATAATGTTAAAAAATATTTTTTATTAGTAATCAAAAAATATCATCATTAATAATTAATAATCCATCGCTAATAATCTTTAAAAAAATAAAAAAAATTTATTAGCGATAGCAAAATTATCATTGCTAATTGCCACTGATAAAAATACTGATTAGCGATGGCTGATTTGCCATCACTAATACTCATTTTTCTTGCAGTGCAAGAAGAGTTTGCACGCCCCCTTATCTCATTTAAATGTGGCACACCCATATCTCAAAGAAAAATAATGCCATGAGAGAGTCCTTCTCTCTCAAGACTTCTTTCACCACACCTCTCCACGACATGAAAGAGTTCATGCTAAGAAGAGTCCTTCTCCATCAAGGAGTTGGACATCTAAAGGAGTTTTCTTGCATCCAAAGAGTTTGAATGCTTGGGACTTCTTGAGATCAAATTTCACACCTTAAATTTGTAGTGCGTCTAAGCCTTTACCTTCCACACCGAACCATACCTCACGCCTCTCTCTTTTGCATGTCAGAAAGGATGGACATCCCAACCTCTCTTGTCTTGAAAGGTCCAAGAGTTGGATGCTGTAGGAACCAGATCTAGGGTTTCAGGGTTAGATCTTGAAATTTTTTCAAGATCAGGCAATGAAAGACTAAAATAAATCAAAATTTATCTTATAAAACTAGAGAATCCCTAGATCTAAGATCCTATTACATGATTATTACATGACATTAAATCAAAAATTAAAATATAAAGAGCAAGAACTACATGTTGATCATATCAACATGTTTCTATGCTACATCTAATATATGTAAAATATAATAGATCAAATCTATTACCTTGCAAGTTAGATGTTCTAACTTTATTGAACCGGACTTGAGGATGATGTTGCTAGCCGCACACATATCCGGCCTCTAGGAGTCATCCACACGAGCTCACGAATTATGATCAGAAGTCTTGATCCAGAAAATCAGCACAGTATGCTAGTACTGTGCTGATCCTTCTTCGATGGTCGATCAGATGCCTCCTTCTTCTTGATTTAGACTCTTTCAAAGATGAGAAGTAGGAGAAGAAGTTTTAGATGTGAGACACTCTCAGAAAACTCACAGATGGAGGAAGGAAAGAGGTGAAATCAGCAACCATAGAAGAAGACCCTCTTCTTCTCTTTGCTCTAACCCAGACACTCAGTTTTGTGTCTATTATATCTCCACGCTCCAACACTCTGTCTCTCTAATTTTCACATGACCCAAAGGACTCTCAATGCTCTATAATTCACAAAAAGTTTAAGAAGAAATTCATATTAAATAATGAGATATGAAGAATCATTGTCTAGGTCAAATATCTAGTCAAGAAAAATCCAAACATGGCAAGACAAGGGGTGCCCAACTCATGGGCACCCCCTCTTTCTTTTTCTACCATGGACTATCAGAAAAGGGTGTACAATATGTTCCATAAAAGCCACAAAAATCTTAAAAAAATCTGAGTAAAATCAGTGCCATAAGGAAAGAGTTTTGGTTTTCTAAAATTCTATCTCATAGAATTTGAAATCCAAACTAATTCCTACTTTGACTTGGTCCACAACCACATTCCATATAGGAGAGAAAGAGTGAAAAGTTTTGGGCATGCATGAAGGCCTAGGAGAGAAGATTTTATCACATAAAATAAGAGAGAGTGGGCCTTGGGGGCTAAGGTAGAGCAAGGTGGAATCCTAGTCTTACTAGGATTCAATCTATGACTTGTTCAAATTTGGTTTCTCAAATCAAATCAAACTAAAATCAAATCAATATAATTAAAATAGATCTTAATCTAATTAAAAACTTAATTTAATCAAATTAAATTAAATTTAAATTTGATTTAATTTTTTAATCGAATTAAAAATTAGGTTGATCCAAGTCTTAATTGAACTAGGACTAGTTTTTCTTGCACTTGGCTTATCCAATAAACCAATTGAACTTGATCCAATCGAGTCCAAACTAAATCTAATTAAATTATATTCAATTAAACTTAATCTCAGCCCATTGGCTTAATTAAATTTAGCCAATTAGCAATCGAATTGCTAATCGATCCTCCTGCAACACTTGCACTAGGTTAAATATCAATCGTATTGATCATTTAATCCTAGAACGATTCTTAATCATTGATCAACCATCCGATCGGATCGTGAACTCTAATATGTGTGACCTCATAGGTCCAAACCTAAGCTGATAGTACAAGAATAATTTTTATACCAATCAAAGTGACCATCTAGTAATGGTACCTGACGGTCGGATAAGTCGAATGTGTAGAACAACATCCTTAGAACCCATGCGGATATAGTTTCCATATAATTCATCTCCTTGACCAAAATGCTCATAAGACACCTCAGAGTTCAACTATCAACTCTGATCAAATTATCCACATTGTATTTTAAAATATCAAATCCATCTGATGGATTATCCTGGCCAAAGTTTTGCTAAATTGAAATACAGCGACTAATTCTTCTCCAACTCTTGGAGTGGTCAATCCCATCTTGATCACACTTTGACTTTGCAAGTATTTGACTATACCCAGAAGCCATCTATCACTGAATTAAAAATTCAGTTAGTCCAGTACCAAAGCATAGTGAGTTGCTTGTAAGTCACTGAGGCGATCTCAAGTCTAAGGGACACTTATACCTATATCCCATCAGAGATATTCTCGACAGTAGAATGCTCTAGAGTTGATCACGTTCAATGATGATGTATCATTACATCTCACCTGTATGCCATACCAATGTCTCCACACTCCTTGGTTAAGAAGATAACCAACCCATATAGCCTACGGCGATCTATGCTCGATAGAAGCTGTCGTCCTTATTAACAGCCTATCCTTTGGTTGTAAATAGTTTTAAGGATTAATCGATAAATCCTCTCTTTATCGAATCCGAACCTAAATAGTTCCAAAAATATATTTTATTTATTAATAAATTAATTATAATACAAGGTTGCTCAACCATCAACAGGCTGACGATTGGTTTTTGAGATATATTTTCCAACAACTCCTACTTATCCTAAAGCCACTCGACACAGTATCTAATACCTATCTTCGATATGTGATTGTTGAACTCCTTTATCGCCAGGGCTTTAGTGAAGGGGTCAGCCAGATTTTTCTTTCCATCGATCTTCTGAAGGTCGACGTCACCTCGATCCACGATCTCCCAGATCAGGTGGAAGCGACGCAAAATATGCTTCATCCGTTGGTGTGTTTTGGATTCCTTCGCCTGAGCAATGGCACCAGTGCTGTCGTAATAGAGCAGGACCAGACCATCGAGAGATGGAGCTACTCTGAGCTCGATGATGAATTTTCTCAGCCACACAGCTTCCTTCACGGCATCGATGCTGCGATGTACTCCACTTCACAAACAGAGTCTGCCACAGTATGCTTCTTGGAACTCTTCCAGCAGATAGCTCCACCATTCAGAGTAAAGATATAATCCGACACACTTCTGCTGTCATCATGGTCAGATTGAAAGCTGGAGTCTGTGAACCGCATAAGTTTCAGATCTAACTCGCCATAAACCAACCATTGGTCCTTAGTATTTCTCAAATACTTAAGGATGGCTTTAACCACTTTCCAATGGTTTTCTCCAGGATTAGATTGGTATCTACTCACCACTCCTAATGAGTATGCCATATCTGGCCTTGTACATGTCATGGCGTACATGATAGATCCCATGATCGAAGCATATGGGACTTTACTCATACGCTCTCTCTCTTCAGGAGTTGTCGGACAATCCTTCTTAGAGAGAAAAATTTTATGGCCTATCGATAGATAGCCCTTCTTGAAATTCTCTATGCTGAACCTCTTCAGCACAGTGTCTATGTACGTGTACTGGATAATCCAAGTATCTTTTAGATCTATCGCTATAGATCTTCATCCCTAGGATGAAGGATGCTTCACCCAAGTCCTTCATGGAGAACTGTGATGACAACCAAACTTTTATTTTCAATAGTGCAGAGATGTTATTTTCGATTAAGAGAATGTCATTCATGTACAAGTCAAGGATACCATAACTGGACCATTTGCCCATTTATAGATGTAAGGCTCTTCTCCATTCTTAACGAAGCCATACGTTTTGATCATCTTATCAAAATGCATGTTCCAACTCCGAGAAGTTTGCTTCAATCCATAAATGGATCTCTGAAGCTTGCATACTTTGGACTCATCTGTGGATGTAAACTCCTCAGGTTGTATCATATACACCTCTTCGGTTAGCTCTCCATTCAGGAAAGCTGTCTCTACATCCATCTGCCAGATCTCATAATCCAGATGGGCAGCTAATGTAAGCATTATCCGAATGGATTTGAGCATTGCCACAGGAGAAAATATTTCGTTATAGTCAATACCATAATGTTGACGATACCCCTTGGCAACCAGACGGGCTTTATAGATCTCCACCTTTTCGTCTGCACCCTCTTCCTTTTGAAGACTCATTTACACCCAATGGGTTTAATCCCTTTAGGTGGGTCAACCAATGTCCATACATCGTCAACCTTCATGGACTCCATTTGGATTTCGTAGCTTCAAGCCATTTCTCAAAATCAGATCTCTGCATTGCATCCATATAGGTGATCGGATCCTTATCATTCTAATCGAGTTCGATGGGATCACCGTCTCGGACTAAGAAATCATAGTATCTATCCGATTGATGCGGTACTCTACCGGAGTGCCTTAATGGTGCAGGTACATTGGGCTCCAGATCTAATCTAATCAAATTCGACTCAGGTTCAGCTATTGGTGTCGGTCCTTTACCTGTTGAACTTCATCAAGTTCAACCTTAGAGGCAATGGTTCCTTCACCAAGAAACTCCTTTCTAAAAAAGTTACCTTAAGGCTGATGAACACCTTTTGTTCATCAGCATGGTAGAAAAAATATCCTTTGGTCTCTTTGGGGTACCCGATGATTGTGCATTTGTTAGACATAGGTCTAAGTTTATCTGTAACTAACCGTTTGACATAGGCCGAGCACCCCCAGACCCTAAGGTGTGAAAGTGCTGGCTTACGTCCTGTTCATATCTCATATGGAGTCTTAATTACAGACTTACTTGGAACCCTATTTTACAGATAACAGGCTGATTCGAGTGCATATCCCCAGAAGGATATCGGCAAGCTGGCAAAATCCATCATGGATTGGACCATGTCTAACAGAGTCCGATTTCTCCTTTCAGACACACCATTATGCTGTGGTGTTCCTACAGGAGTTCATTAGGAGAGAATCCCATTCTCTCCTAGATATGTAAGAAACTCACCAGAAAGATATTCTCCTCCTCGGTCAGATCGAAGAGTTTTAATACTCTTCCCAGTTTATTTTTCTACCTCACTTCGGAATCATTTGAACATTTCAAATGAATCCGACTTATGTTTCATCAGATAGACATATCCATATCTGAATAGATCATCCGTGAAAGTGATGAAGTAGAAATATCCACCTCTAGCACTTGTGCTCATGGGCCTGCATACATCAGTATGTACTAGGCCCAAGAGCTCAGTAGCTCTCTTACCTTTTTCAGTAAAAGGTGACTTGGTCATTTTATCAAGAAGATAGGATTCACAGGTTGGAAGTGATTCACAATCACTGACTACGAGGATTTCCTCTTGAGTTAACTGTTTATCCTGTTCTTGTTTATATGACCTAGCCTACAGTGCCATAAGTAGATATCTGATACACTATCTAATCTAGGGTGCTTGCCAGTAGAATAGACTACGTTAACAGGTTGTGATAACATATACACATCATTGTTCAAATATCCACAAAAAATAGTAACACCATTCATAATGATATTATAAACTTGTTTCTTTATTGTAATTTCATAATCATTTTTGGTCAGAAGGCCTACAGAAATAATATTGAAAAAGAACTGGAACAGAAATGACAATCATTAAGAACAACGGTATAGGACTCAAATACAAATTTTAAGATTCCTAATGCTAGAACTGGAACTGGTCTTCCATCTCCAACATTCAGGAACCTCTTACTTTGCTCGAATCTTTTACTGACCTGCAACCCCTGTAACGAATTGCAAATATGGTAAGGGCTACCGGTATCCAATACCCAGTCAGTTATATCATAAATAGAGAAATTATAAGGAGTTATCATATAAATACCTTGCCCAGTAACAGCTTGCTTCTTTCTCTGCCTGTTCGGATCCAGGAAGGCAATGTACTGAGGACAGTTCCTCTTCCAGTGCCCTCGCTTCTTGCAAAAGAAGCATTCAGCTTGACTCTTATCGGGCTTGATCTTTCTGGTCTGACCCTGCACTGATGTTCCAGCCTGAACTTGCACCTTCTTCACTTTCTTCTTCTTGTTCTTCTTCTCTTTCTCAAAGGGTCGAGAACCAGAAGACGAATCTCACACTAAGTTCACTGACTCCTTGTGGAGTTGGTGATCCTTTTCAAAGTTCTGAAGCAACCCCAGTAACCCGTGGTAGTTTACTTCAGGCTTTGTCATTCTATAATGAGTGAGGAATGGGAGATAAGACTTGAGCAGTGAGTTCAGTATTGCATCTTTCCCAAGCTGCTCATGCAAGAAAAAATCGAGCTTGCTCAAATGCTCCATTAGCTCGATAATGTATAATACATGATCAGTGATAGAGGTACCATCCCATATTTTGACATTGAAGATGGCACAACTGATCTTATGCCTCTCCCATCATCGGGTGTGCCAAAGGCATCCTCCAACACTTGAAGCATGTCCTTTGGCTGAGCCGTCTCAAATCTGCGACTGAACTCATTGCTCATGGCAGCCAGCATGATGCAGCGCACCGTGGTTCAGTCACTGAGCCACTTCTAATCAGTATCTCTGACTGTTTCACGTGTATTTACAGCTGGCTCCTCAGGTGTAGAATCCGTTATCACATATAGGATCCGTTCATGCTCAAGACTATCTACAACTTTCGATACCAGCTACCGAAGTTGGATCCCACCAAAATTTTATTGTCCAATAATGATCGGAGCGATAGAGAAGTGGCCATATTTGCACAAAAAAAATTCATAACCTAATTAGTAATTGATTATTAAACCTAAAGATTTGGACTTTAATCAAAAGATTTGCCCACTATTTTATTTGAATTGGTAGCCTCTACCTCTAATTCGAGGAATTACCCTAATTCCTTAGTGGGTACTAGAATCACTTAGACTGCACACAAGTCCAACTTTGGTTGGCCAACCCATGTAATCTAAGGGTAGGTTCATAATCAATTATTTCTCTAAATAATTTTTAGTAATTTTAATTTTGCCCAGTCCCTAATCAGTAGGCTTTGGCCTCCACTGAAAAGGTCTGGTTAGGTCCAACCATTAAATGACCATACTTGGCCCATCTAGCCAATGAATGATTAGGCCAAACTTTGATTGGCTAACCTAACCACCATTTAGAAAGATGCAGTCAAAAAATCATATTATGAATGATAATTCCATCAGCTGATAAGCACCAATTTTGGGCCTCCAATAATTATCCAACTGATGGACCCATTATCATCCACTTAATGGAGGCTATGTCTAGTTATCACCATAACTATTTCATTTTAAGGACCTAATAATTTAGAAGATTTAATTGATTTAGAGGAGGACAGATAAACCAGCTTATCATGATCCTCCCACTGGCTTCACAAAGTCAGCTTAAGGGAGACCATTTAAAAGGGCTAGTCTAGGAGCACCTAAATCATCACACTGATTTACCTAGCTGACATGGGTCAGCTCGAATAGTCAAGTATCTGATCAAAATATAATTTCATCAAGAGTCAGGTAAGTTGATTGGTGGGAGGGTCTGCCAAAACTTGCCTTAGACACCATCAGAAATGGCCAGATAAGCAGGCTGTCAATTAAAAACCACCGGTATGATTTACCTTAGACACCAATTGGTTAAATTAGTTTCGATTAGATCAATCTAACAGTTCCTGCAAGATTGCTTAGCCAAGAATCAAGTCCATTTGGTTCTCGTTAAAGACATGGACTTGACCAACTACAACTATTGTAATTGATCTACAGAATCCTTGATCTAATCTAAGACAATAATTGATTAGATATAGTCAATTCTCTAATTAAGTCCATTTTTAATCTAACCTTAGGTCTAACCCAAATAATGAACCTAATTTCACTAACCCATTAACCCAATGTGTTATGGTTTGTGTCTTAGGTTCTTCAATTCACAATCCTAGAACTAATCAAACAACTTCTTAATTCTCAATTAAGTTTTGGGCTAAGGATTGGGTTCGACTTTTCAAAAATAATTTTCATGTTTGTAAAATATTTTTACAATATGGTTCTACCAATCAAGTTGCATGTTTGATTCATAATCAAAATGTAAGTAAAATAAGCATGAAACTACTTTAGATCTAATCTAAACAGGTTCATGTAATTGAAATAATTTAATTTTAAACTGCGCAAATTTTCAGACAAATATATGATAGTTCTTTACATAAAAATTATTAACAAAGAGATTTTATTTTAGATTTAAATATCTTTTAAATCTAATAAATTATAAATTTAATCTAGATCATATCTAATAAATTTAGATTAAAGATAGATCTACACAACTAGGATAACTTTGTACTGTAAGGGGTAAATCATACCACAGGACAACCTACAGTTCGTGATTGATCTAAAAATTTTAATTTTAAATTTAACAATCAGATTATAAATTAGATCTAATCTAAGAAATAATCTAAGCATGTATTAATAATCATGTAATAAATAACTGAGCTCTGATACCAATTGTAGGAACCAGATCTAGGGTTTCAGGATTAGATCTTGAAATTTTTCAAAATCAGGCAGCGAAAGACTAAAATAAATCAAAATTTATCTTATAAAATATAGAATCTCTAGATCTAAGATCTTATTAATGATTATTATATGAATTAAATCAAAAATTAAAATATAAAGAGCAAGAACTACATGTTGATCATATCAACATGTTTCTATGCTACATCTAATTATGTAAAATATAATAGATCAGATCTATTACTTGCAAGTTAGACGTTCTAACTTTGCTGATCAGCTTGAGATGATGTTATGAGCCACACATAATCGACTCTAGGAGTCATCCACACGAGCCCACGAATCACGATCAGAAGTCCTGATCTAGAAAATCAGCACAGTATGCTAGTACTGTGCTGATCCTTCTTCGATGATCGATCAAATACCTCCTTCTTCTTGATTTGAGTCTTTCAAAGATGAGAAGTAGAGAAAGAGTTTTAGATGTGAGACACTCTCAGAAAACTCACAGATGGAGGAACGAAAGAGGTGAAATCAGCAACCCTAGAAGAAGACCCTCTTCTTCTTCTCTTTGCTCTAACCCAGACACTCAGTTTTGTGTCTATTATATCTCCATGCCCTAACACTATTTCTTCTAATTTTCACACCCCAAAGGACTCTCAATGCTCTATAATCCATAAAAATTTAAGAAGAAATTTATCTTAAAAAATGAGATATGAAGAATCCTTGTCTAGGTCAAATACTAGTCAAGAAAAATCCAAACAGGGCAAGAAAGGGTGCCAACTCTGGGCACCCCTCTTTCTTTTTCTGCCATGGACCACCAGCAAAGAGTGCACAATATGTTCCATAAAAGCCACAAAAATTTCAAAAAAAATTGGATAAAATCAGTGCCATAAGGAAAGAGTTTTGGTTTCCTAAAATTCTATCTCATAGAATTTGAAATCCAAACTAATTCTACTTTGACTTGGTCCACAACCACATTCCATGTAAGAGAGAAAGAGTGAAAAGTTTTGAGCATGCGTGAAGGCCTGGGAGAGAAGGTTTTATCACACAAAATAAGAGAGAGTGGGCGTGGGGGGCAAGGTGGCGCAAGATGGAATCCTAGTCTTACTAGGATTCAATCTATGACTTGTTCAAATTTGATTTCTCAAACCAAATCAAACCAAAACCAAATCAACCAAATTAAAATAGTCTTAACTCAATTAAAAATTAATTTAATCAGATTAAATTAAATTTAAATCTGATTTAATTTTTAATCGAATTAAAAATTAGGTTGACCCAAGTCCTAATTGAACTAGGACTAGTTTTTCCTTGCACTTGGCTTATCAAATAAACTAATTGGACTTGATCCAATCAAGCCCAAACAAATATAATTAAATCATATTCAATTAGACTTAATCTCAGCCCATTGGCTTAATCAAATTAAGCTAATTAGCAATTGAATTGCTAATCGATCCTCCTGCAACACTTGCACTAGATTAAATGTCAATCGTATTGATCGTTTAACCTAGAACGATTCTTAATCGTTGATCAACCATCTATCGGATTGTGAAATCTAATGTGTGTGACCTCATAGGTCCGAACCTAAGCCATAGTATAGAAATAAATTTTTTACCAATCAAAGTGACATCTAGCAATGGTACCCGACGGTCGGATAGGTCAATTGTAGAACAACATCCTTAGAACCCATGCGGATATAGTTTCATATAATTCATCCCTTGACCAAAATGCTCATAGGACATCTCAGAGTTCAACTGTCAACTCTGATCAGGTTGTCCACATTGTATTTCAAAATATCAAATCCATCTGATGGATTATCCTGGCCAAGATTTTGCTAAATTGAAATACAGTGACTCATTCTTCTCCAACTCTTGGAGTGATCAATCCCATCTTGATCACACTCTGACTTTGCAAGTACTTGACGTGCCCAGAAGCCTTCCGTCACTGAATTAAAAATTCAGTTAGTCCAGTACCAAAGCACAGTGAGTTGCTTGCAAGTCACTGAGGCGATCTCAGTCTAAGGGACACTTATACCTATATCCCATCAGAGACATTCTCGATAGCAGAATGCTCTGGAGTTGTCACGTTCAATGATGATGTACCCTTACATCTCACCTGTATGCCATACCAGTGTCTCCACATTCCTTGGTTAAGAGGACAACCAACCCATATGGCCTCTAGCGACCTATGCTCGATAGAAGCTGTCATCCTTATTAACAGCCTATCATTTGGTCGTGAATAGTTTTAAGGACTAATCGATAAATCTTCTCTTTATCAAACCTAAATAGTCCTATGGACTTCATCACAACAACAAAGTTCATTAGAAGATAAAAACTTATGATGAAAATATCAAAAATATATTTTATTTATTAACAAATCAATTACAATATAAGGTTGCTCAACCGTCAACAGGCTGACGATTGACTTTTGGGATATATTTTTCAATAACTCCTACTTGTCCTAATGTCACTTGGCACAGTATCTAATACCCATCTTTGACTTATGATTGTCGAACTCCTTTATCGTCAGGACTTTAATGAAGGGTCGGTCAGGTTCTCCTTTCCGTCGATCTTCTGAAGATCGACGTCACCTCGATCTACAATCTTCCAGATCAGGTGGAAGCGATGCAAAATGTACTTCGTCCACTGGTGTGCTTTGGGTTCCTTCACCTAAGCAATGGCACCAGTGCTATCACAATAGAGCAGGATCGGACCATCGAGGGAGGGTGCTACTCTGAGCTCGGTGATGAATTTTCTCAGCCACACAGCTTCCTTCACGACATCCGATGCTGCGATGTACTCTGCTTCACAATAGAGTCTGCACAGTATGCTGCTTGAAACTCTTCCAGCAGATGGCTCCATATTCAGAGTAAAGATATAACCGACACACTTCTGCTGTCATCATGGTCAGATTAAAGCTGGAGTCTGTGAACCCCACAAGTTTCAGATCTGACTCGCCATAAACCAACCATTAGTCCTTAGTATTTTTCAAATACTTAAGGATGGCTTTAACCACTTTTCATAGTTTTCTCCAGGATCAGATTGGTATCTACTCTTACTCTAGTGAGTATGCCACATCTGCCTTGTACATATCATGACGTACATGATAGATCCCACGATCGAAGAATATGGACTCTACTCATATGCTCTCTCTCTTCAGGAGTTGTCAGACAATCCTTCTTAGAGAGAGAAATTCCATGGCCTATCGTAGATAGCCCTTCTTGAAATTCTCCATGCTGAACCTCTTCAGCACAGTGTCTATGTACGTGGACTGGGATAACTCAACATCCTTTTAGATCTATCGCTATAGATCTTCATTCCTAGGATTAGGATGCTTCACCCAAGTCCTTCATAAAGAACTGCGATGACAACCAAACTTTTATTCCCTGTAGTGTGGGGATGTCATTTCGATTAAGAGAATGTCATCTACGTACAAGACAAAGAATATCACAATTGAATCATTTGTCCATTTATAGATGCAGAGCTCTTCTCCATTCTTAACGAAGCCATACATTTTGATCACCTTATCAAAATGCATGTTCCAACTCTGAGAAGCTTACTTCAATCCATAAATGGATCTCTGAAGCTTGCACACCTTGGACTCATCTGTGATGTAAACCCCTCAGGTTGTATCATATACACCTCTTTGATCAGCTCTCCATTTAGGAAAGCTGTCTTTACATCCATTTGCAGATCTCATAATTCAGATGGATAGCTATTGCAAGCATTATCTGAATGGATTTGAGCATTGCCACAGAGAGAAGTCTCGTTATAGTCAATACCATAATGTTGATGATACCCCTTGGCAACCAGACGGGCTTTATAGGTCTCCACCTTTTCGTCTGTGCCTCTCTTCCTTTTGAAGACCTATTTACACCCAATGGGTTTAACCCCTTCAGGTGGGTCAACCAATGTCCATACATCGTTGACCTTCATGGACTCTATTTCGAATTTCATGGCTTTAAGCCATTTCTCGAAATTAGGTCTCTGCATTGTATCCATATAGGTGATCGGATCCTCATTGTTCTCATCGAGTTCGATGGGATCACCATCCCAGACCAAGAAATCATAGTATCTGTCCGGCTGACATGGTACTCTATCGGATCGTCTTAATGGTGCAGGTACATTGGGCTCCGAATCTGATCTAATCAAATCTGACTCAGGTTTAGCTATTGGTGTTGGTCCTTCTACCTGTTGAACTTCATCAAGTTTAACCTTAGAGGCAACGGTTCCTTCACCAAGAAACTTCTTTTTTAAAAAAGTTGCCTTAAGGTTGACGAACACCTTTTGTTCATCAGCATGGTAGAGAAAATATCCTTTGATCTCTTTGGGGTACCCTATGAATGTGCATTTGTCAGATCTCTAGGTTTAAATTTATCTATAACTAATCATTTGACATAAGTCGGGCACCCTCAGATCCTAAGGTGTGAAAGTACTGGCTTACGTCCTGTCCATATCTCATATGGAGTCTTAATTACAGACTTACTTGAAACCCTATTTAACAGATAACAGGCCGATTCGAGTGCATATCCCCAGAAGGATATCGGCAAGCTGGCAAAATCCATCACGGATCGGACCATATCTAATAGAGTCTGATTTCTCCTTTCAGACACACCATTATACTGTGGTGTTTCTGGAGGAGTCCATCGGGAGAGAATTCCATTCTCTCCTAGATATGCGAGAAACTCACCAGAAAGGTATTCTCCTCTTCGGTCAGATCGAAGAGTTTTAATACTCTTCCCAGTTTATTTTTCTACTTCACTTCGAAATCGTTTGAACATTTCAAATGAATCGACTTATGTTTCATCAGATAGACATGTCCATATCTGGATAGATCATCCGTGAAAGTGATGAAGTAGAAATATCCACCTCTAGCACTTGTACTCATGGGCCCGCATACATTAGTATGTACTAGGCCCAAGAGCTCAGTAGCTCTCTCACCTTTTCTAGTAAAAGGTGACTTGATCATTTTACCAAGAAGACAGACTTACAGGTTGGAAGTGATTCACAATCACTGACTTTGAGATTTCCTCTTGAGTCAACCTGTTATCCTGTTCTTGTTTATATGACCTAGCCTACAGTGCCATAAGTAGATATCTGATACACTATCTAATCTAGGGTGCTTGCCAGTAGAATAGACTATGTTAACAGGTTATGATAACATATATACACCATTGTTCAAATGTCCATAAAAAACAATAACACCATTCATAATGATATTACAAACTTGTTTCTTTATTGAAATTTTATAATCATTTTTGTCTAGAAGGCCTACAGAAATAATATTTAAAAAGAAACTGGGACAGAAATGACAATCATTAAGAACAACAGTATGGGACTCAAATACAAGTTTTCAAGATTCCTAATGCTAGAACTGGAACTGGTCTTCCATCTCCACCTTCAGGAACCTCTTGCCTTGCTTGAATCTCCTACTGACCTGCAACCCCTGCAACGAATTACAAATATGGTAAGGGCTATCAGTATCCAATACCCAGTCAGTTATATCATAAATAGAGAAATTATAGAGTTATCATATAAATACTTTGTCCAGCAATAGCTTGCTTCTTTCTCTACCTGTTTAGATCCAAGAAGGCAATGTACTGAGGATAGTTCCTCTTCCAGTGCCCCCGCTTCTTGCAAAAGAAGTATTCAGCTTGACTCTTATCGGGCTTGATCTTTCTGGTCTGACCTGCACTGATGTTTCAGTCTGAACTTGCACCTTCTTCACTTTCTTCTTCTTGTTCTTCTTCTCTTTCTCAAAGGGTCGAGAACCAGAAGACGAACCTCCCACTAAGTTACCGACTCCTTGTGGAGTTGGTGATCTTTCTCAAAGTTCTGAAGCAACCCCAGTAATCCGTGATAGTTTACTTCAGGCTTTGTCATTCTATAATGAGTGAGGAATGGGAGATAAGACTTGGACAGCGAGTTCAGTATTGCATCTTT
This sequence comes from Elaeis guineensis, assembly GCF_000442705.2. Taxonomy (NCBI): domain Eukaryota; kingdom Viridiplantae; phylum Streptophyta; class Magnoliopsida; order Arecales; family Arecaceae; genus Elaeis; species Elaeis guineensis. The sequence continues at coordinate 22,267,167 of NC_025997.2, forward strand.
TCCAAGCTGCTCATAGCAAAGAAAAACTGAGCTTGCTCAAATGCTCCCATCAGCTCGATCAATGTACAATATATGATCAGTGACAGAGGTACATCCCATATTTTGCATTGAAGATGGCACAACTAGTCTTGTGCCTCTCCACATCATCGAGTGTGCATAAGGCATCCTCCAACACTTAAAGCATGTTCTTTGGCTGAGCCATCTCAAATCTTGATTGAACTCGTTGCTCATGGCAACCAGTATGATGCAGCGCATCGTGGTTCGATCACTGAGCCACTTCTTATAAGTATCTCTGATTGTTTCACGTGCATTGACAGTTGCTTCTCAAGTGTAGGATCCGTTATCATATATAGGATCCGTTCATGCACCAGAACTATCTTCAACTTTCGGTACCAGCTACCGAAGTTGGTCCCACCAAAATTCATTATCCAACAATGATCGGAGCGATAGGAAGTGGCCCATATCTGCACAAAGAAAAATCATAACCTAATTAGTAATTGATTCATTAACCTAAAGATTTGGACTTTAATCAAAAAGTTTCTCTCACTATTTTATTTGAATTGATAGCCTCTACCTCCAATTCGAGGAATTATCCTAATTCCTTAGTGGGTACTAGAATCCACTTAGACTGCACACAAGTCCAACTTTGGTTGGCCAACCCATATACATCTAAGGATAGGTTCATAACCAATTGTTTCTCTAAATAATTTTTAATAATTTTAATTTTGCCCCAGTCCCTAATCAGTAGGCTTTGGGCCTCCACCAAAAAGGTTTGGTTAGGTCCAACCACTAACATGACCATACTTGGCCCATCTAGCTAATGAATGATTAGGTCCAACTTTGGTTGCTAACCTAACCATCATTTAGAAAGATGCAGTCAAGAAATCATATTATGAATGATAATTCCATCAGCCGATAAGCACCAGGCCTTTGGGCCTCCAATGATTATCCAACTGATGGACCCATTATCATCCACTTAATGGGAGGCTATGATCTAGTTATCACCATAACTATTTTATTTTAAGGACTAATAATTTTAGAGATTTAATTGATTTAGAGGAGGAGGTCAGATGAACCAGCTTATCATGATCCTCCCACTGGCTTCACCAAGTCAGCTTAAGGGAGACCATTAAAAGGGCTGGTCTAGGAGCACCTAAATCAGTCACACTGATTTACCTAGCTGACATGGGTCAGCTCGAATAGTCAAGTGATCCGATCAAAATATAATTTCACCAAGAGGCCAGGTAAGTTCGATCGTGGGAGGGTCTGCCAAAGCTTGCCTTAGACACCATCAGAAATGGCCAGGTAAGCGGGCTGCCAATTAAAAACCACCGTCTGGTTTACCTTAGACACCAACTGGTTTAATTAGTTTCGATTAGATCAACCTAACAGTTCGTGCTAGACCGCTTAGCCAAGAATCAAGTCCATTTGGTTCTCGTTAAAGATATGGACTTGACCAACTACAACTATTGTAATTGATCTAGAGAATCTTGACCTAATCTAAGACAACAATTGATTAGATTTAGTCAATTCTCTAATTAAGTCCATCTTTAATCTAACCTTAGGTCTAACCCAATTAATGGACCTAATTTCACTAACCCATTAACCCAATGTGTTATGGTTTGTGTCTTAGGTTCTTCAATTCACAATCCTAGAACCTAATCAAACAACTTCTTAATTCTCAATTAAGTTTTGGGCTGAGGGTTGGGGTTGCTTTTCAAAAATAATTTTATTTTGTAAAATATTTTTACAACATGGTTCTACCAACCAAGTTGCATGTTTGATTCATAATCAAAATAAGTGAAATAAGCATGAAACTACTTTAGATCTAATCTAAACAGGTTCATGTAATTGAAACAATTTCAACTTTAAACTGTAAATTTTTCAGACAAATATATGATGGTTCTTTGCAGAAAATTATTAACAAAGAGATTTTATTTTAGATTTAAATATTTTAAATCTAATAAATATAAATTTAATCTAGATCATATCTAACAAATTTATGATTAAAGATAGATCTACACGAACTAGGACAACCTTTGCACTGTAAGGGTAAACCTTACAGCAGGACAACCTACAGTTCGTGATTGATCTAAAAATTTTAATTTTAGATTTAACAATCAGATTATAAATTAGATCTAATCTAAAAAATAATCTAAGCATGTATAAATAATCATGTAATAAAAACCTAGGCTCTGATACCAATTGAAGGAACCAGATCTAGGGTTTCAGGGTTAGATCTTGAAACTTTTTCAAGATCATCAGATCAGCAGGAAGACTAAAATAAATCAAAATTTATCTTATAAAATTAAGAATCTAGATCTAAGATCTATTACATGATATTAAATCAAAAATTAAAATATAAAGAGCAAGAACTACATGTTGATCATATCAACATGTTTCTATACTACATCTAATGTATGTAAAATATAATAGATCAGATCTATTACCTTGCAAGTTAGATTCTAATTTTGCTGATCCAGCTTGAGGATGATGTAAGCTCACATATTCGACCTCTAGGAGTCATCCACACGAGCCCACGAATCACGATCAGAAGTCCTATCCAGAAAATCAGCACAGTATGCTAGTACTGTGCTGATCCTTCTTCGATGGTCGATCAGATGCCTCCTTCTTCTTGATTTAGACTCTTCAAAGATGAAAAGTAGGAGAAAAGTTTTAGATGTGAGACACTCTCAGAAAACTCACAGATGGAGGAAGAAAGAGGTGAACTCAGCAACCCTAGAAGAAGACCCTCTCTTCTTCTCTCTTTGCTCTAACCCAGATACTAGTTTTGTGTCTATTATATCTCCACCCCAAACACTCTTTCTCTCTAATTTTTTACACACCCAAAGGTCTCTCAATCTCTATAATCACAAAAAATTCAAGAAAAAAATTCATCTTAAATAAGATATGAAGAATCCTTGTCTAGGTCAAATACCTAGTCAAAGAAAAATCCAAACAGGCAAGACAAGGGGTGCCCAACTCTTGGTGCCCCTCTTTCTTTTTCTACCATGGACCACCAGAAAGGGCACAATATGTGCCATAAAAGCTAAAAATTAAAAAAAATTGATAAAATCAGTGCCATAAGGAAAGAGTTTTGGTTTCCTAAAATTCTATCTCATAGAATTTGAAATCCAAACTAATTCTCCTACTTTGACTTGGTCCACAACCACATTCCATGTAAGAGAGAAAGAGTGAAAGCTTTGGGCATGTGTGAAGGCCTGGGAGAGAAGTTTTGTCACACAAAATAAGAGAGAGTGGGCATGGGGGGCTAAGGTGGCGCAAGGTGGAATCCTAGTCTTACTAGGATTCAATCTATGACTTTGTTCAAATTTGTTTCTCAAACCAAATCAAACCAAAACTAAATCAATCAATTAAAATATCTTAACCTAATTAAAATCTAATTTAATCAGATTAAATTAGATTTAAATCTAATTTAATTTTTTAATCAAATTAAAATTAGGTTGACCCAAGTCCTAATTGAACTAGGACTAGTTTTTCCTTGCACTTGGCTTATCCAATAAACCAATTGACTTGATCCAATCAAGCCCAAACTAAATTTAATTAAATTATATTTAATTAGACTTAATCAGCCTATTTTAATCAAAATTTAAATTAGCAATTCAAATTGCTAATCGATCCTCCTGCAACACTTGCACTAGGTTAAATGTCAATCGTATTGATCGTTTAACCTAGAATGATTCTTAATCATTGATCAACCATCCGATCGGATCAGTGAACTCTAAT